>NC_047132.1:3576993-3669493 GCF_009829125.3 Periophthalmus magnuspinnatus
TTAATGAGTTAAGATCAAAAGAGTGATTCAATTTGTTATTACTGCATTTGTAAAAAACAATTTCATGTGTAACAATGATATTTTGAGTTTAAAACATGCATGTATGTTACTGATATTGTAAATTGTACAATGGGAATACAGTACTTGATACTTTGAGAGAAACAAAGCTATAGCTACTACTACAAAGATTAGAGAATGGAAATGGTTTTTAACTAGCTGTATACATTATTGTTATGCAGACTAGGGTTTTTTATGGTTGGAGATGATTCAGAAGACTCTCAGAGGAGATGGCAAGCCTGTCCCAGAACCCTGAACTGTCAATGCAGAATGGCAACTTTCTCTATTCTTCTTCTCGATCATCACGTGGTAACAACTCAAACTACCACAACGAGAAACTTTCCTTTTTGGACAATTGACTGTGATTGAATGACTGAAATACCACTGAGCTCAGTAGGACTTGTTTTTTTCTGATTTATATTGTACACAAGTGAATGTAACAGTTGCCGGCTGTTAGTTTGTTAACCATTTTATTTAATTTTATTTTTCTAATCAACTAAACCTTCATTGCTCATTTCTGTCTCCTGCCATTTCATTTACACTCTCTCTAGTCTTATTTTTGTTGTAGCCCTTACGAACCTAGCGCTTGGTCCAATCTATTCGATTATTTTAATTTATTTGTCTTGAGTCGGGGGTTACAAACATATGTAACTGATTTGAAGAATAAAGCTAAAGACTGTGAATTTGGAGCCCTATATGATTCGCTGGTGCGTGACAGAATAGTATGTGGCATAATAAATGATCAAGTGAGAGGCAGACTGTTGACAGAAGAAGATCTGAGATTAGACAAAACTGTGGATATATGCCGAGCAAGTGAGATCACAACCAGCCAGGTCAAATTTCTAACTGAAGAAGTAGAAGTGAACAAGCTGAGAACAGTCAGGACAAAAGACACTAACAGTACACAAAAAGATTGGTTGAACAAAAGAGACGCACTGTAACAAATGCAGATATAAACATGGAAAAAACTGCCCTGCATCTGGTCAGACATGCAATGTATGGCATAAGAAAAATCATTTTGCTAAAATGTGTCGAGCGCAGGGCCAGCTTAAACAATATGGAAAGAAAGTTCACGCTGTTGAACAAAATGAAAATGACAAGACAAATCTCATTTCCTTCTTTAGTCACAAGGTGGCAGGGTTGGGCAAGAAATCACTGATGTTGAAACATAAAACACGTGTAAGTATAAAACAAAAGATTGAGTTTGAATTCACAAAAGAAGATGTTTCAAGAAGATGTTTGATCTGTTTGATGGACTGGGGTGTTTACCTGGTCAGCACCACATACAGCTACAGTGACACCTGTGGTGCATGCCTCCAGAAAAATACCAGTTGCACTGAGAGAGAGAGTAGTTCAGGAACTACAGCATATAGAGAGAATGGGAGTGATAGCAAAGCAGACAGAGTGGGTCCATAGTTTGGTCACTGTAGTCACAACAAAGAAAATGCGTATCTGCATAGACCCCAAAGATTTAAATCAAGCTATTAAACATAAGCACTACCCATTACTCACTGTTGAAGAAGTTGTATGTCGCCTGTCAAATGCCAAGTATTTCTCAGTGCTGGACACAAATCAAGGATTTTGGCAGATTGAACTTGATGAGGAAAGTTCAAAGCTCTGTACTTTCAATACCCCCATCGGAAGATACCGGTTCCTGCGTCTACCGTTTGGTATCTCGTCGGTGCCGGAAGTTTTCCAGAGGGCCATTGCTCAAATGATTGAGGATTTAGATGGTGTTGCCAACATCATTGATGACTTACTGGTGTGGGGAGATTCTAAACAAGAGCAAAGACTAAAAAAACAGTTGGACAGAGCAAGAGAAAACAATCTGAAACTCAACAAAAATAAGTGTTTCATTAGGACAAATGAGATCAAGTACACTGGACGTATACTCACAGACCATGGTTTGAAACCAGATGAAGAAAAAGTGAGAGCTTTGGCACAGCTACCTCCTCCTCAGGAGAAACAAGAACTGTAAAGATTCCTGGGTATAATTCAGTATCACCATCGCAAGCTTAAAGATATTGTACAAACCTGGTAAAGAACTTTACATAGCAGACATTTTGAGCAGAGATTTTCTCAGAGATCAAAAAGATTTACTGGGAAAAGAATTAGATGCAAATTTGGTCACACAACAACTACCAATGAAAAAAAATAAAAAAATACTACACAGAAATGCAGTTATTAAAAGACATGACACTGAACGGTTGGTCAAATGAAAGGCGTGCAGTACCAAAGGGCATTTTGCCATATTGGACATTTAGGGATGAGGTCACATACACCTCTGGACTGATGGTTAAAATCTGCACAGTTAAGACAAGAAATGTTAGAGAAAATTCACGAGTCACACTTAGGAGTGGTTAAGTGTAAGGAGAGAGCCATTTTGCATTGGCCTAACATGTCAGCACACATTGAGCAAACAGTGTTACAGTGTGCAATGTGCAACCAACACAGAAACAGTAATCCAAGAGAGCCGCTACTTTCACATCCACTACCCAACAGGCCATGGGTGAAAGTAGGCACTGATCTCTTTCATTACAATGGATCTGAGTTTCTTTTGTGTGTGGACTACTTTTGGAAGTTCCCGGAGCTCATGAAACTGAAGGACACTACTAGCCGCAGTGTTATACTGGCTATTAAGTTGATGTTTCCCATGCATGGTATACCTGATGTGCTAATATCATATAATGGTCTTCAGTATGCCAATGCGGAGTTCAAAGAGTTTGCAGAAAGCTGGGAGTTCAGACACATCACTTCCAGTTCCACACATGCTCAGTCTAATGCACAGGCTGAAAGAACGGTCAGACTGTAAAAAATCTGCTGAAGAAAACCGAGTGTAACAAAGGCGACCCCTACATTTCACTTTTGGAGTACAGGAACATATGTAGGACTATCCCCAGCACAACTGCTCATGGGACGCCGGCTGAAAGGAAAATCTATGTCACTACTCACTCCAGATGGATTGTACAAGGTTTATCAGCAACTGAAAGAAAAGCAGGGAAAACAGAAACTGTACTTTCACAGACAAACAAGGACACTGCCTGACTTGCAACAAGGAGAATGTCATGGCATCCAGCTGTGGTCCTGCACTAACACCAACAGCCACGATCATTTGTGGTTCATGCACCTGATGGTAGAGTGTACAGGAGGAACAGGAAACACCTACGAAAAACAGGAGGAAACCTTCACAGCAAATGGACAGGACACTCAAATACAAATAAGTGATACAGAGACTTTTTAAACAGGGTGACCTGATCATACTGTTGATGCACATGATACACAGACTGTTCATGGTACCTCTGGTGCATTACATACAAACCCTAATCTGGTAGAGCAGTAAAAGTACCTGCTAGATACAGAGAGTAATTGTGTTTATAGTAAAGTCAGTTAAAATTGTTATTGCAAACAGGAGTTCTAAGTTACGTGACATGTTATTGTGAATTTTAGTTTAACATGTTATTTGAGAAAAAAAAAAAAAAGTTTGTTTAAAATTTACTTAACAAAATGTGGCCTTGCTGTGAATGTTATGAGTGTACATTTAAAACTTGTTAAAAAAGGAGGATGTAATGTAGTTAAGTTATTTTCATAGTACAACAGCAAATTGTAGACTGCTGCTTAAATCTTAGGACTTCGTGCCAAATAATACACCTGTTAATACTTCCTGTTGTGTGACCCCTGTGAAAAAGTGTGCTGATTTGCAGATAGTAACTGTGAGTTATTTAAGTTAGTGCACACAGGCACCCGTAAATGGGTTACGCATGTACGTGAGGTGGAGTTGTAGTATGGTGGGTAACATGTCAGCGGACCAGAATAAAAGCTGTTCTTTTTTGTGATCAGTATTGTTCTCAACTGCAGCTATACACACAATAATAAATACACAATGAAAAAAAATAAAAATAAAAATAAACATATAGAAATAATACAAGGTAATAAAAATAATAATAAAAAATATAAAAAGTAAAATAATGAAAATAATCCCATCCAGGTTTGAAATCCTTCCATACAGTAATTGCAAATTTCCTCCATCAAAAGACATCAGCCGAAATTACACTATACATATTCATTATGTACTATACATAAAAAGGAACTGAGCGTACACATATTGTGCATCTCATGAATACACAGTTTGAAAGAAGCATCCACAAAAAAAAAAAAGATACATAATATATTCAGATCTAAATTCTGGCTTGTAAATTAGACCAGCAAAAAATGTTTTGGGCTTTTGCTCCATGCTGAAATATTTCTCAAGAAGATAGAAGCCACCCTTGTACAGTCAGAGGTTCAAGTGACTTCCAATGGCATATTAAAATTTTGGCAGCTGTGAGACCTGCTAATGATGCATGCCGGTCTTTGGCTGTCAAACTGAGTTGGGAGATATCATTTAGTTAAATAAAACTGAGTGCAGGGAATGGTTACACCTATTACTTTAGACAGTGTCTTTGAGACATTTTCCCAGAACTGTGCCACTTCAGGACACTCCCAGACCATATGAAGAAATTTGCCAATAGTTTTAATAAAAGCTGTTCTTGATCAGTCATCAAGCCTCCTGAGTCCTGAACATAACAGTAACTATACTTTTCTTTGTTACTTTCAACCTGTAACATAGGCTGGCTGTTAGTGGTAGGATGTGGGACAGAAGACAGCAGCATGGGTGTGGGCCACATTTTTCATTTCATTTTTCATCAATTATTGAAGTGCGAAGTGCATTGTGCAACTAGAGGTTAGAGGAGCAACATCCCCAGCAGCAGAACATCGTACGATTGTTTCAGGTGCCTTTTATCCTGGATCCACTAACTGGATTAATCTAATGTGAATTAATAGGGGTATTTAAAAAATAACATTGGCTCTTTAAAACTCAAACCTCCATAAAAACAAATAAACCCATAAACCAAACCAAACTTTATAAATATTAAAACACATAAACCCTAAAACCAAACATGAAATGTACTTAAAACCCATAAACCATTTAAAATGCTTTAACATGCTTCCCCCTACACATTCCCTGCCTTGGGCCTGCCCCGGAACCTTTTTAAGGGAGCTTGTTTGCCTGGGTACCTCTTTGATACCTGGACGCAAGAACGGAGGTGGTAAGCTAAAACATTTTTAAAACACTTTCACTAAAAACATTACAAATTACACCCCACTAGTGATGGTGAGATGAAGCCCCATGAAGCATCGATACTTTCAGTCAACTGTGGACACATGTACCGACACTTCATAAGGATTCATTTACTCTATGGCGCCATCAAGAGGTCAATAAAATGTACTGCAACCTAGTTTCCACCTCAGCGCCATCAATTGAACAAATGTACTACAAAACCAGTGATGGAACCACAGTGAAACACATTATTAGAAATAGGAATGCACTTGTGTTACTTGTAGTAGTGCTTGTAATTAAATAAAGAGAATTAAACCCCAATATTTTTCATTGTTTTTTATTCAAAAAAGTAGCTTCTCTAAAAATGCTAAGGCGGTTCTGCTTTTTTGTGAGGATTTCTCCTTTTGTGAGGAAAAATCCTCACAGGGCACAGATGAAGCTAGAGTGCAAACGTACATGGTGGCCAGTGTGAATAAATGTGGATATTTATTTCTTTGCCTTCTCCTGCAGTGGGTCCTCCTGTCTATGTTTGGTTCTGCCAGGTATTTCTGTACTTCGATTGTTGCATTTACTGTCGGTGATGTAGATGTGGGAGTTTTACTTTGCTGAATGGACTCATCTACTGGACGGAAAAATATCAATTTGCATGAATTTGAAGTGTGTGGCATTTTGCAGAATGTCTACGCAGACGCACGCAGACGCACGCAGACGCACGCAGACGCACGCAGACAGTGTATGTGTGTGGAAAACAGCCGCTCACAGGGCACAGATGAGGCAGGCATACACAAGAATGCCACTGCTAACTTGTATAAATACACACACATATACATGGGCTCTGGATACACATTTTTCTGTCTCTCCCAGTTTTGAAGGGGGTCCTCCAGCCTGCAGTATTTGGCTCCATCATGTAGCGTTGGACCTCAATATTTGCGTCTGCTCTCACGTTTTATGTTTCTGACACCGTCATCCAAGCGACACCACAGGTTGTTACCTAAATCCGAACCACTTTCTGTATCAGTCACGTGGTACAGCCGGGCAGCGAGGCTTTGGATGTCATCATTTTCAGCTCCTCCCCTAAATGAAGCAAGCATCGATACACGCATCGCGGGAACGCCCCCTCCCCTACTCGGCACACACTCCGAAGCCTCGACACGGAGGACACATCACTACACCCCACACACTTAAACATTCTCAAACAAACATTGCACTAATATTGCACATATCCAATTTTATTAATTAGCTGTTAACTTTAAATGTGTCCTCTTTCCCCTCCAGGACATCCAGCTTCAATTAAAGTGCCACTGTGCCTCCAGATCTAAAGCTGGGTAAAAGCAGACAAGTTAAATAAACATTTTAAAATCCTTTTGTGCAATTGTATTTTTTTTTTTTTTATTATTCTTTTTTTTTTGTGTTAAGTGTTAATGTTTTTTAAGTGTGCAATGTTCAAAGTGCTGTGTGCTATTATAGTGTATGTGCAATTTAAAGTGCATATAGTGAAAGGTGTTAATTTGTTAAACTTAGATATTTGTTACACAACCACTGACTGCAAGATATCTCTTCCAAACTTGTGAAAACTCCTTAGCTCTCACCTGTGCTAAAATTGGCAGTTTTCTGGATCTGAGATGTCACCCCAAAGTCTGCAGTTTCAGTTCTACATTAGTGAGACTGTTCTTGAAAGCTACACAGCATTAAAAATATATTGCCAGTTTGCCAAGAATCTTTAAAAAAAAAACACCAAAAAAAATTGATTGACCTTTTTGATAAATGAATGTAAAAAGGCAGGTACATGCTGCATTATGCTCGTAACACACAGAATTCTCTACCCCATAGTTCTCCCACACATAAACTAGCTCTAGGACATGGATGTTTGGACAAGAATAAACTTGAGTAGGAATTCTGTGCACCTTACAAGTTAAATGTTTTTTAAGAACAACACCTGCAAAACATCAACAGAGGTGCATTAGCCAAAATCAAAGTTAAGACATCAGGACCCAAGTTCTATGGATACCTTTGCCTAAACTCAAGTTCATATTTCTGAGGCCTTGTGTTTGTGTATGAAAAACTGCCAGCAGAGAGCACAATGACTCTTGCTGTAACTGAAATGAAAAGATAAAGGACTTGTATCAAAAAACCTAATTTGTTTTGCTCCTGTACAGCGCCTTTGAGCAAGTTTAATAAGGCTATAAATAGTAACTTAGCATGCTGCACAGTGAAGGAAATTTGAACACTGAAATTATCAGAGCCTAGTGAAGATTAAAAACAGTCATATATAGATTTATATACATTTATAGAAATGAAGTGGATTATCCAAACATACAAAAATTAAAGGACCTGTATTATGCAAAATTTACTCTTGTGAACTTTAAACCATAATGTTGCCTCCTCAAAAACATACCCAGGGTGGTATTTTGTTTCATCTACACCTGTTTGAGTAACACTTTGTTCCAACTTGTGATGTCATGTTGTGGTAGTTTTCAAGTTAACAGATACTGTTTATCTTTTGTTTAGTAGAGATTGGAAATTACAGGGCTGAAATTATCTATGATTGTTGTGACGGTGTAGGAGTTTAAAAACACAGTGGAGTTCTTCCTGTAAAGTGGTCCCTCGCTATATCGCGGTTCACCTTTTGCAGTTTCACTTTTTCGCAATTTTTTTTTAGGGCAATTTTGCATGCTTGTTTTTACAGTGTATGAACTGTAAATTATTATGATAGATAGATAGATAGATAAAAACTTTATTAATCTCCAAGGGAGAAATTCAGGTGTCCGGCAGCAAACACACACAATAATAACAGTAAAAACAATAAAATATTACTAACAATAGTATAAAGTGCTCATCATATAGAAGTCACAGTTCATATCAGCCAGTTCTGTTAAACAGCCTGATAGCTGAAGGGACAAACGACCTCGAAAAGCGCACTGTCCTGCAGCTCAGTGAGAGGAACCTGTTACTCCGTGAGCTTCTCTGTGCAGACATAATGTCATGCAAGGGATGTCTGGAATTGTCCAGGATGCCCTGCATTAAAGCAGCGTCCTGATTGGCTAAAAGGACTGTAGACCATTGTCAATCAATCTCCTCTGTGCCGTCTCTCAAACAGTACAGAATGTGTTCAGCCAAATGTATGTAACCTTTGATTTATTTCCATCTATCCATTTTCTTCCGCTTATCCAGGGCTCGGTCACGGGGGCAGCAGTCTAAGCAGAGACTCCCAGACTTCCCTCACCCCAGACACGTCCTCCAGCTCCTCCGGTGGGACCCCAAGGCGTTCCCAGGCCAGCCGAGAGACATAGTCCCTCTAGCGTGTCCTGGCTCTTCCCCGGGGCCTCCTCCCGGTGGGACATGCCCAGAACACCTCCCTAGGGAGACGTCCAGGAGGCATCCTGAGCAGATGCCCGAGCCATTTATTTGATGTATATTATTTTATGTATTAACATTTATTTGGCTTATTAGTATTTTGTTTATTAATTTGTACTTATTTTATTAACAATGAATAATATTTATGATATTATGTTGGATACATTATTTACTTTCTTGGTTCCTACTATTGTTGCGGTACAGCGCATTTGAGGAGCGCACCAAGTGTAGCACCGAGTGTAACACCAGATGAGACGAGTTAAGTTGTTGAATAAAGACGAGCTGTAACTGTCCTGCAAGGAAGACATCAAGAAAATACATCATATTAAATCTAACTGTAACCCGCCAACCACAGCTTCAAGAGACTGAGAACAATATATTAGAGTTACATTTACACAAATGTTCGATCGCAGTGTGACTCTGAAGTGCTGTTTTCAAGTTTTCTCAAATTCACAAAAACTCTTACAATCGTACAGTTAACATCAATAATTTATCACAGCTCACCAAAATTAATTTATCAAAGATTCCTCCTACTCATCCTCCTTCAACAATAAACATGGCACTTTTAAATGTCCGCTCTCTGCTGAACAAAGCTTTTATTGTCAATGACTTAATTTTAGACCACAAACTTGACTGTCTCTTTTTAACGGAAACTTGGTTGGGTGGAGATGGACCGGTTGTTCTCAATGAGGCCTCCCCCTCTGATTTTAACTATGCTTTTTCAATTAGGGGTAGTAAAAGGGGAGGTGGCACTGCTTCTATATGTTCAAGTACTCTCGCCACCAAACCTATTTTATTTAATAATTTTACAAGTTTCGAATACCACGCAGTTGTTTTTAATAACCCACCAATTTTAGCAGTAACAATTTACAGACCACCTATTCTGCCCTCCCTAAACGACCGTGAAGTTTGGCAGATAGCGAACAGACTTGAAATAAAGAAGTTGAAGTGCTTTTCTTTGCTTCAATTTATTTTTAACTGTAAAACTGTAAAACAGACACAAAAACATAATCAGTCTCTGCATACAAGAAACAAAAGGCACATTAAAACATGACTACCGCTAACACGGGTTAGCAGTGGCTAGCTACTCAATTGAACTGGTAATGACCATGTAAAGTCCACTAGCAAGTAGCAATTAGCATGTGTAAAAACGCAAACGCGATCTAATTAACATAACAATAGGGCTAAACGGAAATCACATTTACACAGAACAGGTAATGAACTTACAGGCATATGTTCCCTTTAACTCTGCAGAAGATATTTCAACACTTTTAAACATGAACTGCAGCTCCAACTCGTAGCTTGCAGAAGGAACATGGCTGCTACCTCAACTTTCTTCACAAAAGACAAAATGCAGTATGACATACGCCCACCAGAGGGCAACGTTTCCCCACCTGTCCTTAAAGGGACAGCACACTCCCCGCCTGGTATAATGTATTATACCACCATTACAATTTATCATTGCGAAACAACAGAATTACATCTGAAATTGGTCTCAAGTAAATCTTAGCAGTACCTTGTCTAGAAACTTTTACTTCAACTTTACGAACTTTATTATCTAGACTAGGCAAAGTTTTCACTACAAGGGCGAGAGGCCAGTCCATCCTTTTGGCCTGTGAATCCCTAAGCAATACAATATCTCCAACTTGTAGATTGTCCTTTTCTGTGTTCCATTTTCTTCTCGGTTGTAGTGTTGATAGATAGTCCATTTTCCATCGTTTCCAGAATGCATCTGCTAGTCCTTGTACTCGTTTCCAGTGTTTGTTGGAGAGGTCATCCATGTCAAAGTCTCCTGCAGGGGGAGCAAGAGAGTCTGTTTTTTGGGTTAAGAGCATGGATGGGGTGAGAACCGCAGGAGATTCTGGGTCTGAAGATACTGGCACCAGTGGTCTTGAGTTCATAATAGCAGTGACTTCTGCCATCAGAGTGGTAAGCATTTCATGAGTTAAAGATGGCATTCTTGATTTGAGTAGGAGAGCATCCAGAATGCGCCTTGCGATGCCAATCATCCTTTCCCACACGCCACCCATATGCGACGAGTGGGGAGGGTTAAAGATCCATGTGCACTTGTTATCCTTTAAGTACGTTTTTAAGTCAGGATCATCTGAGTTGAGGTTGAGCTCTTTGCACGCACCTATGAAGTTTGTTCCTCTGTCTGATCTGAGCATTTTAACTGGGCCTCTTAGTGCAGTGAAACGTCTGAGTGCATTGATAAAGCTTGCTGTAGTCATGGATTCGATTACTTCAATATGCACTGCTCTGGTGCTGAGACAAGAAAAGATAAGAGCCCATCTTTTACTTTCAGCATGACCTCCTCTAGTTTTGCGTGAGGTCACAGTCCATGGGCCAAAGGCGTCTAAACCGACCCGCGTAAAAGATGGTTCAGGAGTAAGTCTGTCTGAGGGTAACTGGGACATTTGTTGTGTTTCTTGTTTGCCTCTTAGCTTTTTGCAGGTGACACATTTGTGTATGACACCAGACACAAGTCTTTTTCCTCCAATTAGCCATAATCCTGCTGATCTGACAGCACCTTCCGACAAATGGCGCCCCTGATGGGCAACTTGTTCGTGATAATGTCTTATTAAGAGAATGGCAACATGGCTTTTTGGAATGATGAGAGGGTGTTTTTCTTCAAAGCACAGCTCAGCTGAGGATGTGCGGCCACCCACTCTAACGAGTCCATCTTTGTCCAGAAATGGAGTTAACCTTTTGAGTGGACTTTGTTTTGGAAGTTGTTCCTTTTTTGAGAGGCATTGAAGCTCTTTTACAAAACAGTCTTGTTGCACAGCTTTTATGATTGCTGTTGTTGCTTGCACACTGACATCTGTGTTACTTGTATTGTGTTGTGGAGGTTTTGACATGTTTTTTGCTTTTTTGATTAAATTAGAAACAGCTCGGACTGCCGACTTCCAAGTGGAAAATCTCTCAAATCTGTTAGCTCCGAGTTTGCATTTTCTGACATTTGTACTCAATGTTGTGACTACAGGACGGATTTCTTGATCTGTGTCGGGCTGCACCAACTCAAAACTTGCCTGATTTGGGTAGCTATGATGATGCTTTACCAGAAGCGCGGGTCCGGAAAGCCAGTTGGTGTCTTTGAGAGCAGCGGCAGCAACTGGACGGGTCCCATAGTCTGCAGGATTTTCTTCAGTACTGGTGAAGTGCCACTGGCTTGGATCAGAGGACTTTCTGATTCTCGCGACCCTGTTAGACACAAACATGGAAACGACGTGAAGTGTTGTGAATATAGCCTAACACAATTCTGCTGTCAGTATGGAATGTCACTTTGTCAATGTCAGTGTCTATTTCATCTCTAATAAAGTCTGCCATCTCCACTGCTAACACTGCAGCACAAAGTTCAAGACGTGGGATAGTGTGCGCTGGGCGAGGGGCCAGCTTGGATTTACCCATAATGAAGCCTACATGAGAGTCACCGGAAATAGATACAGTTTTCATATAAGCTACTGCAGCGATGGCAGTGTTTGATGCATCTGAAAAGACACAGAGTTCTCTGTATTGTGTTTCTGTAGACAGCGAAACAGGGATGTATGGTCGAGGGATTTGTAACCGTTCCAGTTCTTTCATGGAGTCTCTCCACATTTTCCATTGTTCTTGTTTATCAGCTGGGAGCTCTGCGTCCCACTCGTACTGCTCAGTTGAAAGTTCTCACATTATGCTTTTTCCTCCTAGAGTCACTGGTGCAGCAAATCCTAAGGGGTCAAACAGACTGTTAACTGTAGACAGTATACCTCTTTTCGTCACAGGCTTTTCTTCTTGAGATACACGAAATGTGAAACAGTCTGACTCTAAGTTCCATGAGAGACCTAGACTTCTTTGTAGGGGCAACGGATCAGCACTTAGGTTCAAGTCTTTCAAATCTTTGGCTCTGTCTGATGGGGGGAAAGCTTGCACAACATCATTACTGTTAGATGCCACTTTGTGTAGCCTGACGTTGGACTCGGCTAGCATTTCTTGTGACGTTTGCAGGATTTCAATGGCCAGTTCTGCAGTGGGAAAAGATGCAAGCCCATCATCAACATAGAAGTTGCGAATGATAAACTCTTTTGCCTTTGGGGTGGAATTTGCAGCTTCAAGGGCAGCACGGCGGAGACAGTATATGGCTATGGCTGGCGAGGGACTGTTCCCAAACACATGCACCGTCATCCTGAACTCTCTGATAGGTTTCTGTGGGTCGTTATCTTCAAACCACAAAAAGCGCAAGAAGTCACGGTGTTTCTCACTGACTGTGAAACAGTAAAACATTTGTTGAACATCAGCTGTGATAGCAATTGGTTCTTTGCGGAAGCGGGTCAGGACTCCCAGCAGAGTATTGTTCATGTCAGGTCCACTGAGAAGCGTGTCATTTAGGGAAACACCTTCGTATTTGGCGCTGGAGTCGAACACTACTCTTATTTGGTCCAACTTTTGTGGGTGATACACACCAAACATGGGTAGATACCAACACTCCTGGTCTTCTTTAAGTGGAGGGGCTGGCTCTGCTTGTCCTGCATTGAACATTTTTTGCATAAAGTCAACAAAGTGTTTCTTCATTGTGGGTCTTTTATTCAGTGTGTAATGTAGTGACTGAAGTCTTTTCAGAGCTTGAGGTTTGTTGTTTGGGAGGCAGCACCGTGGTGATCTGAAGGGCAATGGGGCAACCCACGTGTTGGTCCTGTCTATGTACACATGTTTATCTAATATCTCTATAAAACTTTTGTCTTCTATGGAGAGTGCAGGTTTGTTATCATGTTGCGTTCTCTGAAATACCTGGCTGCCAATATTGTCTGTTTCTGGATCAGGGGGATACACAGAGGCATTGAGGTTTGCATTAGGAGTTGCGTTGCCCGGACCCTCTTTTACTTGGATGACACTGTTACATGGGCTGAAAACAGTAGCGCGTCCATTTTGAAGAATGTTTGTTCTGTAGACATTGGTGGTTTTTGTTTTATGCTTTTTATCAAGACAAACCTCTCCCACAATGACCCATCCGAGGTCCAGACGTTGAGCATATGGTTCATTTCTGTGTCCATTGTGTTGTTCACGAACCTTATGCACTTGAAGAATGTCTCTGCCTAGGAGGAGGAGGATGTCTGCCTCTTTGTCAACAGCAGGTATTTTATTTGCAACTGCTTTCAGATGTGGGTAGTGGATGGCTACTTCTGGAGATGGGATTTCTGATCTGTCATCAGGTATCATGTCACATTCTAGGAGAGCAGGGAGAGGGACCTGTACTGAACTGTCCAAAGGTTCAATTACAAAGTTCTTTGCAAGCCTGCCTGTGACTTCCATTACACCTGCACAAGTTTTTAGAGTGTATGGCTCTAACTGTCCTTTGACTTTGAATATGTTGAAGAACTCACTTTTTGCTAATGAGCGGTTGTTTTGCTCGTCAAGTACTGCATACATTTTGACTGCTCTGTTAGGCTGGTCAGCAGGGAACACTTTTGCTAAGCATATTTTAGAGCATGATCTTGGGCTGAATGCATTGCCACATACCTCAGTACATTTAGATGTCACATCAATCGCACCGGTCTCTTTTTGCTCCCCGCCATGATCTTCAGTGGCAGCAGGGCTCTCTGGTTTTAGTGGAATGGGTTCTGGATGAAGTCCTGTGGGGTGGTTTTCGCTTCCACACTCAACGCATTTTACAGGCTTGGTACAAGCTTTGGCCATGTGGTAAACTGAGGCACAACACTTAAAGCAAATGTTGTTCTCCTTTAGAATGCTTTTCCTTTCTGCTAAAGACTTGCTTTTGAAGAGCCGACATTTTCTTAGTGGGTGAGGCTTCTGGTGGAGAGGACACTCCTTTTCTGGATCGGTGTTATCTTTGTGAGGTACCTTTTGGTTTGACCGTATTGCAGGTGTCACATCTGTTTTTCTCACTGAGACGGGGGTTTGGTATTTTGGCTTAAATGTCTTTTCTGTTTTAATGCTCATTGTATTGGAACCTGTGACACATGCGAAGCTAGGGTCGTTACGGGTCTTAGCTTCCTCATTGATGAAGTGTACAAAGAATGAGAAAGGGGGATATGGGACACTCTTATCTTTTTTATACCTTGAAGCGGCTGTGACCCACCTTTCCTGAAGATGATACGGCAGTTTGGTTAGGATAGGGTTGACACCGTGTGCCGTGTCCAAATGGGAGAGCCCAGGAAGGAAGCCGTTTGACTTGGCACCCTCTATTTCTGTCAAAATGTCTCCCAGCTCTCTCAAGCGTTGGTTTTCCCTGTTTGACATTTTTGGGAAATCTTCGATTTTATTGAGCAGGGCATGTTCTATTATTTCAGGTGCCCCAAAACAATCTTCTAATCTTTGCCACACCATGTGAAGACCTACTCTGGGGTTAGCTATGTAGGCGGCTCTGATGCGTTGAGCTTGTGCAGCGGACTGAGGGCCAAGCCATTTGGCAAGCAAGTCTAGCTCTTCTTGTGGTGACAAGTTCAGTTCCTGCACTACATTTCGAAAGGAGGATTTCCAAACCCAGTAATTTTCTGGTTGGTCATCAAATTTAAGTAAGCCTGAGCTGACCATTTCTCTCCTCATGAGGTACTTGGCTAACCCTGTGTTGTAAGTGGGATTACAATCAGGTCTGGGTATAGTAGCCTGGGAATAGTGGGCTGGATAACCACTGAGCTGTTTTGCTGTGTAGGGATTGTCATCCCTACTGTACTGTATCGGACTGGCATCTACTCTTGGTAGTGGTTGAAAGCCTTGACTTAGTGAGTGGCCACAGAACTCAGTATAGTCGGTTTTATTGTTCTCTTTGGTGGGCAGTGCTAGAGGATCGGTTTTGATTGGCAGAGATGTATCAGGTAGTTCCATCTCTTCACGTATTTCTGCTTGTTGTTGTATGTAGTCGACTGTCCTCTGCTCTGGGTCGAGGGGTAGCATGGTGCCTAGTTGGGGCCGTTGTGGGTCTGCGTCCTCCTGGATACACGATTCCCATGCTTGAGCCTCAGCTATGGCTGCTGCAACCTCTTTTTGTGACTTGAGTAGGTGCAGGTCTGCATCAAATTCAGCTTTTTTCTTTAATATTTCAGCTTCCTTTTGTGCATAGGACAGTTGTGCCTTAGCGGCTTCTGCTTTAGCCCGAGCTCTTGCAATGGCGACGGATGAGCTGGTATCTTGGCTAGTCCTGGTCCACCTTGACCGGGTCTCTATAGTTTCTTCTAATGCCTGGTCTTGAGGAGTTGCCATGGCAATTGCTGTGGTATCTTCTTGATGGAGCTTCTTAGGATGATATGCCTTTTTACTATTCTGCCCTCCCTAAACGACCGTGAAGTTTGGCAGATAGCGAACAGACTTGAAATAAAGAAGTTGAAGTGCTTTTCTTTGCTTCAATTTATTTTTAACTGTAAAACTGTAAAACAGACACAAAAACATAATCAGTCTCTGCATACAAGAAACAAAAGGCACATTAAAACATGACTACCGCTAACACGGGTTAGCAGTGGCTAGCTACTCAATTGAACTGGTAATGACCATGTAAAGTCCGCTAGCAAGTAGCAATTAGCATGTGTAAAAACGCAAACGCGATCTAATTAACATAACAATAGGGCTAAACGGAAATCACATTTACACAGAACAGGTAATGAACTTACAGGCATATGTTCCCTTTAACTCTGCAGAAGATATTTCAACACTTTTAAACATGAACTGCAGCTCCAACTTGTAGCTTGCAGAAGGAACATGGCTGCTACCTCAACTTCCTTCACAAAAGACAAAATGCAGTATGACATACGCCCACCAGAGGGCAACGTTTCCCCACCTGTCCTTAAAGGGACAGCACACCACCAAAAAAGTGCAGTATTTTTATCAATGAATTTTCGGAAATTTTATCAATTCTACATAATACATACATAATTCTTACAATATGATTATTTTAACCGGTGATTTTAATTTACATGTAGATATTTTAGACCCGGTTGCAAGGGAATTTTTAAATGTTCTTAATTACATGGATTTTACCCAGCATGTGACACAGCCAACTCACAACAGAGGACACACTCTGGACTTGGTCATCACTCATGGCCTATCTGCGAGTGTGTCCTCTGTTGTTGACCTGGCTGTGTCAGATCATTTCTGTGTGTTTTTTAATATCACTGGTTTTATTCAGCGGGAGACCTCTGTGAGAACTGTGAGGAAGCGTCATCTTACCCCTGAAGTGGCTGCAAATTTTATTCAAATTTTAGAGAACACTCCTCCAATTGTTTTACCTGCCTCCTGTGATTTTATTGTTGATGATTTTAACAGCAAACTTCAATCCACTTTAGATACAGTTGCTCCTCTTAAATTAAGCAAGGCCCCCTCCAAACCTGCGGCACCATGGAAAACTGAATCAATAAAACAACTCAAACGAAATTGCAGAAGGGCAGAAAGAAAATGGAGGAAAAACAAAATCACAATTAACTTTCAAATGTACACCCAACATCTAAAAACATATAATAATGCCATCAGAAACAATAGAAACTCATATTTCTCCAAACTAATCACAAACAATAAAAACAACCCCAAAATTCTTTTCTCCACTATCGACCATCTCACTAACCCTGTTCTTAACAATTCCAAACTCCCTCCCACTGACTCCCTTTGTGAGCAGTTTGCAGACCACTTCATGGGAAAGATAAACAAAATCAGATGTGACATTTTATCTAACCAAACCACTGTTTTAACACATCTGATTGTTTGTCTTTACCAGAGGAAACACTGGACAGTTTTGTTCTGGTTAATGCTGAGAGGCTTGATGAAGTTTTCTCCTCAGTGAGACCCACCACATGTCTTGTTGACCCCATTCCAACACGGTTCTGCAAGTCATTTTATGAATCTTTTAGAGACGAGCTTTTAAACATGATGAACTACTCTCTTCAGACAGGGGTCTTTCCCACTGCCTTTAAAGCTGCAGTGGTGAGGCCCCTGCTGAAGAAGAGCAATTTAGATTTTAATGACTTCAACAATTACAGACCAGTGTCTAACTTACCATTTTTAAGCATAAAAAAATAATTAAGCCCAGCTTAATTATTTTTTAAACACACAGAACATTCTTGAAGAATGTCAGTCTGGTTTTAGAGTAAACCACAGTACAGAGGCAGCCTTGACAAAGATTTTAAATGATTTTAGACTAAATTATGATTCTAAACAGGTGACAGTGTTGGTTCTACTGGATCTAAGCGCTGCCTTTGATACAGTAGACCACACTATTCTTTTAAACAGACTCAAACACCTGGTCGGTCTCTCTGGTACTGTACACAAATGGTTTACTTCCTACCTCACAGACAGAACATTTATGGTAAGTTTAGACACCTACTCCTCTCAGGTTCATAAAATCACATGTGGTGTGCCCCAGGGTTCCATTTTAGGTCCTATACTTTTTAACCTGTACATGCTCCCTCTTGGTGATGTCATCAGGAGACATGGAATCAGCTTCCACAGCTATGCAGATGATACACAGCTTTACATCTCCATGTCTCCTGATGACACCAGCCCAGTGGATGCTCTTTTTAACTGTATTTTAGACATCAAATCCTGGATGGCAGAAAACTTCCTCCAGCTTAACCAGGACAAAACTGAGGTTTTAATCATCGGTCCTGAGGCCCAGAGAGAGAAACTTTTACCCAAATTACAGTCACAGTCTTTTAATCCATCATCACAAGTAAGAAACCTGGGCGTTATTTTTGACTCTGAGCTGACTTTTATTCCACACATTAAAAACATCACAAAAATTGGTTTTTACCATTTGAAAAACATAGCCAGAGTCCGTCCCATTCTCTCTCGGGCCAACACAGAGACGCTGATGCATGCTTTTATCACCAGTCGTATAGATTACTGTAATGCCCTGCTCTCTGGTCTTCCCAAAAAGGCAATTTCAGGTCTACAATTATTACAAAATTCAGCAGCACGTGTCCTGACTAAGACCAGGGGGCGGGACCACGTTACACCGGTTTTAGAATCCCTACATTGGCTCCCTGTGTGTTTCAGGATCGATTTTAAAGTTCTTTTACTGGTTTTTAAATGTCTTAATGGTCTTGGGCCTTCTTATCTTACAGAACTGCTTTTATCCTATGAACCCTCGCGGCCCCTGCGCTCCTCCGGCAGCAGGCTCCTAGTTATTCCCAAAGTCAGGACACACACGCATGGAGAGGCCTCTTTCCAGTTTTATGGCCCCCGTCTATGGAACAGCCTGCCGGAGGACCTCACATTCAGGTTTTTAAAAGCAGGCTCAAGACCCATCTTTTTAGCATAGCTTTTGATTAGTATTTATCATTTTAGTTTACTTCTCTATTTATTTAGTCTTATTTAGGCTGGCTAGTGTGTTTATGTTTTACTTATGTTTTATTTACTTGTTTAGTTTTGACTTATTTTTATTATTTATTGATTATTTTATTATTTATTGACTTATTTATTGACTTATTTATTAGTTTTGACTTATTTTATTATTTTTAATAATTTTAGATTTGCCAGTGTTTCCTCTGAGGAGCCCCCTGCACCGGGAGCTGTGGTTGGCTGTGGCTGCTGGGCCCTGGCTCGTGGGCCCTGGAGGTTTGGTCTTGACCTCATCTCTTCTCTGGGCCCTGGGCTGGTGTGGCTGTGGGTGACCCTGCTCCTGGTGCAGATGGTTCCTCTGGTGGCGCTCTCTCATCTGGTTCATCTTTATCCAGCCTATTGCATTAAACATATTTTAAATGAAACCAAGGTATTTTGACATGTGTTGGGGTGGGGGGGTGGGAGTGTGTGTTGGGGTGGGGGGTTGTTTGGTTATGTTTATTGATGTGTTGGGGTTGAGTTGTTTGGCTGTCGGGTGGTTGGGTGGGTTTGGTGGGTGGGACTGATTTTAATGCTTTGTAAAGCACTTTGTGTTACTTTTTTTTTTTTTGTATGAAAAGTGCTCTATAAATAAAGTTTGATTTGATTTGATTTGATTCTCCCCAACAAAACCCACAATGTCGATGAAACGTTCTGCACCGACAAATTTCAGAAACGCTTTGGACTTAAGTGTTTCTCTGCATGGAGAGGTGCCTCTGCGGATACTGCTGGAGCAAAGAACAACACATTTAAAGTGATCATCGAGGAATGAGGATATAATATACAAAAGTTTGAACTTTGAGGTTGTTTAAATAAGAGAGAAATGTGAAAAAATGTTAATGCCTGTCTGAGAAAAGTGTATAAAGTGTGTGGTTAGGGGTTTTACAGCCTTTAAACATATCTTTTACATATGTTTTATAATTATTATATATAATAATAATTGTAAAAAATAATAAATAAATAATTTCACCTATTGCGGGTTATTTTTAGAACGTAACCTCTGCGATAAACGAGGAACCATTGTACTACCAAATAACATCACAAGGTATAACAGAGTGTTTTCAGCTTGAGAGACGAACTCCAGAGTTTGTTTTTTAAACATGTGTGAATGAAACAAAACAAAACTCCAGCTCTCGTTGTGATAAGGAAAAAACATTATAACATAGACTGTAAAATAGGTTATATAAGCCCTTTAAGCAAACCACAACTCCAGCATAAACTGGATTCTGCTGTCCTCTGCTGGTCATCCAACCATTTCTTACAACTTGAGTGTTATTAATTCCATGTTACTTTGGTGAAACAGCAATGATGCACTACGCTGGATTTTCTTGGAAAAATATATTATCATTTATGACCGCAATCTACCTTACATAAAACAGTAACACAAGTATTATTAAAGAAAAGAAAAACAGATTTGCAACAGAGCAGAAATATGAGAAGTGTGGTTTGATCCACGCTGTTATTAGATTAAACCAATTTGTCAAAAAGTACAAAATTCAAAAGTTAAACAGGATTAAACTACTTATGTGGCACTGAAGTAATGTGTATTGTCAATAAATTTATCGTAATTTATTTGTAATCCTAGTGTTGTCCATTGCATTATCAAGTTGGCTTTTTAAATATTATATCTGTGTAATCCCTTACTCATTAAGGCCTGATCCATAGCAAAAGAAAAATATAAAATCTGTCAACTGGAGAAAAAATATAATACAAGGTAACACACACTTTCAACAACTTTACAGTAGCTACAATTTGTATCAATACTTTATTTAAACTAAAATATGTCTATACAGTAAAAAGATATCTACTTACGAATCTGTGAGTTCTTGTATTTTTTTTTAAACACTTAAAAAATAGAGCTTACAGTAACTCACAATACCTGACTCCTAATTCTTACATGACCTTTTTGTTCTGAGCCATACACAAACTGATGCAAAATCTAGGAAAATATGCAAACGTAATCACAAATGTAGTCACACTGTTGCTGTACTCAGTCTCCTTGTGAACAGACACATGACTACAGCAGTTAGAGCTTAACCAGTGTTTATAATGTTTGATCTGGTGATGAAAATAACTTTGATGTTAAATTGGATTCATTTGTACTGTTTTTAAGTAATCTTCAGTGATTTTTTTCTTCTTCTGTGTTCTTTTTTGCTTTATATTGAAGAAGGCAGTATAATCACAAACAAAAACACACAATGTTGCCAAATACAAAAATGCATATTACATTATTTTCTGATCTATGTTATAATGTTGTTTCCTCATCACAAGCAGACCTGGTGTTGCGTTTTGTTTTATTCACACAGAAACCCTGCATATTTAGGCTGAGTTCTTCTCTCAGATGGAAAACAGTCTGTTCTACCTCATGTGTTTTTAAACTCCACACACCTTCACTAGAATCATTTCGACCATTTCAGCCCTGGAATTGCTAATCTCTACTGAACTAACGGTAAAAGGAGCTGTTAACTTGAAAACTACCGCTTCATTACATCACAAGGTGGAAGAGAGCATTTTGAGCTTTGGAGATGTAGACAGGCTAATAAAAAGGGTTACTCAAACACATGTGACAGAAACGGAACACAACTCCAAGCATGTTTTTAATGAGATAACATTACAACATGACTTAAAGCTCACAGGAATCAATTGTGTGTAGGACCTTCAAATGTAACCATCATGGGGCATACAAAGACGTTTATGTTATGCTTTGAAAATGGGCAACTTTGCTTTGGAATCTCATGTTTCACAACTTAAACTATGACTAAAATAAGATCTATGGAGTGCTGAACCGGATCACAGATAAGTTATACTGAAAAGCGTGAAAAAGTGCTTATCAAGGTCCTTAGAGGGCAAATACTTATAGACAAAAGGATGAAAAAGGTACAAGGCACACTTGAATTACTGCTGTATGCCTACATTCACTCAGAGTCGACATCAAACTAAACACTGTTTTCCAGCTTGAGGTCTCTGTAATCTGGTGTAGAGGTCCATCTACTGGAAGCAGAGGGTATGACCACAGAGAGCGAGAGAGAGAGAGAGAGAGAGAGAGAGAGAGAGAGAGAGAGAGAGAGAGAGAGAGAGAGAGAAAAGTTTTCTATTTAAGGAACATGCCAACATGTTAATGTAAGCATGGAGTAGAAATGAATGCATTTTGATCGCAGAAATGCTCTGTGTTTTTTATCAACACTAAATCAACTTATTTTTGCTACTAAGCTGTGTATATGGTGTTTTAATAGCATTGTCTACTGTTCCTAGTCCTTTTTGACAATTTTAGTGAAAATTTGGTATATTTGCAGCTTTGGGTTAAAAAATGTATAAAATGGGTGTCCTGACTCAAGTGGCCAGTTCAGGTGTTTGTTGGCATCATGAGACTGCCCTGATTACAGCCAGGAGTTTCTGTTTACAAACACTGACCATGAACCCAAGATATTCTAATAAATTTCATCCAAATCTCATGAATAAAATCACAAAAAAGAAAACTAGTATGTGCAGCTTCTGTAAATATAAACAATTTGACAATTTTCTTGTGATGAAATAGCCCAAATGACCTTAGTTTCAACAAAAGTAATAAAATTATACATACATAAATGGTATTGTATTAGATCAGTTTATAAAGAAAGAGATCTTTTTGAGTAAAGATGGTTTATTTGCAATCAGAAGTACCTTCTGGAAATGCTTTGTCAATAATGTGAATAGTTAAACATTAAACCTATTACAGTACACACATAAAACACATTGTACGGTTAGTAAACACACTAACTATCTTTGTAAAATGGTAACAGGTGGATTACTACGGCTTAAACATTCTTTTAGTACATGTAAACTAATTTGAAGACTGAGGAGACATCAAATAACACAGTCACATCTCACCATGAATCAAAAGTCAGTATATATAGAAAGACATCATTAAAACACATCACACATCTTGTGGTCATCATGAATAAATTGCATTTTGGTCTTTAAAATATTCAGTTTCTTCTCACACACTTCACACTTAATGTTCATATAAAGCACAAATCTATTTTCTGTAACTGGAAAATTAGCATGGTACACTTCATGATAAAACTAGTTTTAGCTATTTCCTGTATTTTTCTTTTCAACTTTATCCTCTGCTACTGATCTAAAATATTACTAAATATTACTATACTACCAAATCACACAATAATTTAAAAAAAAGAAGTCATTTTTAATCTTTCCATCTTTTAAATGTCCTTGAGTGTCAAGGAAGGCATAGATAAATCAATAAATAAATAAATGAATGAATGAATGATTAAATATCAAAGAATACATTCTTGACTCATTTATTTCTTAGAAGACCTTGGCCTAAAATGTTCTGATAAAGTTGTTTGTTAAATTGCAGTAGTTCATCTTATCTAGAGTCATGTGCACTTGAATGATATAACAATAATGGCAATAAATGATAATATGTAATGAGTAATATGTAAAATAAAAAATGTTTTACAGTATGAGCATCCTTGTGGGGCTCATGCTTCTTTACACAATGGAAAAAGTGAATGTGTTGCATGCACTGCTACTTCTGCTGTTCAGGAGCTGAACTTCAGGACAAGGAGATAAGTGACTAAAGACAAGCCAGCCCTTAAAGTGTGAATGTGCCGGAGCAGCCTCAGCCCTGTCCACCAGACTACACTGTGCTCCGAGACATGAGCGCCACCCTGGCTGAACACAGAGTCGGAATTGAAGGTCAGAGTCAACACATCTCTACAACTGTTGCACACTTTGTCGGCTGCATTTGCAGGAGATCGGCCATGAACAAAGCGTGCATCTGAGCACACTTTGCACACTGCTATATTCCATCATGCACCACGTGTGACTTCTTCTACAGGAGAAATAAGGTATATTTGCTAAATTATGTAATAGTAGCTACAATTGGGAAAAAAAATCACCTTGAACATTATATTTACCTGTTGATATTCAAAGGGAAAGATTATTCCTGACTTCATTCAGTCTAAACAGAAATAAATAGCTGCGATGGCGACACCTTAACTCTTACTAAAAATAAAACTCTTATTATTTCAGTGTCCATTTTACTCCTTAAGGTCATGAGTCAACAGCCGTATAACTCATTAGTCAGTTGTTCTGCTGGCCTGGCCCATCACCTAGAATCACTTCAATCACAACTGCTAATTTCATTTACATTTTGATAAATTTAATATTACATGCATGTATAAGGATTATGGTTTAATGTGCTTCTTTTATTTTACAGTCGGACGAGTGGCTTTCTCAGCCACTATGATTCTTGATGGACACCTTGGACCAAACTAGGCAAGATTTTTGTGAAATTTTAAATATAATGATATTAAATATGTTAAGAGAAATATAAGAGAAATTAGTAGTCCAACCTGTCACCTGCACTTTAAGGTTTTTAATGTACTGAATTGCTACAACTTACACACACTGGAGATACCTAATAGTGGAGGTCCAAACCTTTAGGGCGAGGTTAACTAACTGTGGTGGTCTGCAGACAGAAGCTCTTGTTTGAACTATTTACGGTCAGTGAGCTAGTTATACTTTTGCACTGCAGTCTATATTTGCACTCTGCCTTGCACCTCCTAAACTTGCACAGCAAGAAAGATTCTCATGATATTTGTGAGTTCACAAACTCACAAGAATCCATCTTGAGAGACTCCTACTGTAAAATGAATCGGGTGGGCAGTCACAGAGCAGCAATGAGGTTTGTACGGAAGCCAAAGGCCAAGTGTCAGATGTACAGCCTGCTGAATGTAAGTGGTTTGTGTATTTGTGGGCAAGGAAGATGTCTATCCTTTTCTCTCAACTGGAAGAAACAAAAGTTAGATTTATTGGCTTGTTCCACTATTGTTACACTTTGATTCAAATAATAGTCATGGAGTTCCACGTTTTCCGATTGTTTTCACTGAGAGCCATCTTAGATTGATAATGTGTAGAACTAATTTCAGAGCGTTATACATATCAGTCTGGCCTGAGACAGACTATGCCCCTCCTTTTTTCTCTTCGCAGCAGACATTTCCCTCTGGGAAGCGTTGCATGTGATGCTGGGCAGGCCATACATCTCTGTCAAAATCTCTATGAATAAATTAACCTTTTAAAAGATGTAAGAACAGAACACTGGAGCCCCTCTGCCTACAGTGATGATTATAAAAGAGCAACGCTGTTTTATTTACCAACACATAAGTAAAAAGATATTTTATAATTAAAGGGTTATCATGTTACATTTATTTACAAAAAAACAAAAAAACAAAAAACAAAACAAAATTAAATATACATTATAATTTTGAAAAATAAAATATAGAATAGACATTTGCTTTCTTTTCCAGAGTTCGAAAAAATACTTTGAAAATCAACAAGCAACAGAAAATAGAATACACGCATTAAGATGTAAAATGTATAATGTATTCTGTTATATGGTCCAAACAGAGTACTGCATTCTGTACTTTCACATTGATTTGCATAGTGTAATTATGCAGCTTTATGTTTGTTTCACTTTTGTTCTGTATTTATTTATCTCTGATTAGAGGAAGAAATATCACACACAAACACACACAAGAATAGTGCTTTCTATTTTTAATATTATGCATTTTAGACCCTAAAACACACAATAAAATGCTGCTCTGTGTTTCTTTGATTTTTAGTAATATATAAATTACATAATTTGAGGAAAATAATCAAAATCGGCTATGCATATCAGCCCAAAAATATCGACAGTGCTTATTGACCATCAGTTGCTCTAGATTCTAAATCGGCATCGGTCATGAAAAAAACCCATATCAGGCAATTTCTAATTTGAATGCTTTGGAAAAGGAGACAACACAGGAACAATGGTCATTCAGTGAAGACCTGAGTGGGGAGCGCTCCCAGCCTGGACTTTTATACAGAGAAATGCAAAGGTCAGATACAGATATAAGAGAGTGCATCAGCAGAGAAGATTCAGTGTATAGTAGGGGACAATATTAAAATTTTGACTCACAGTTATAATTGCAATTAATGATATTATCATGATAATTATTAAACCAAGGTTTACAGTAAAAAAAAAAAAAAAAAAAAAAAAAAAAAGATCACTAAAACATCAGTTACCATACAATTTGAAGGTTTCTGGTTTTATTTATTTATTTTGCTGTGAAATTAGCAATGAATTGAGAACATATGTGTAGACAAATGAGTCCAGATGGCATTGTTGTGTTAATAAATGTGTCAATTATATGACTCTTGACTATAAAAAACCAAACAAGAAAAACAAACAAAAAAAACAATACATGAGAGAGCCCGAGAAAAAGGATATGATAAAGGATATGCTGCCATCAGTCATCAGCTGTGCAAAATGCTATTTAGCCAGTGCTAACTTAGTGAGAGCAAAGTTGACACAAACACATTATTAAATATGCATACATATATTATCATACAAATCCAAACTGTAATGACCAAAAGGATAAGATCACGGAAGTGGCCAAAATGGGTTTCCTCTGCAGGGTGGCTGGGCGCTCCCTTAGCAATAGGGTGAGGAGCTCGGTCACACGGGAGGAGCTCGAAGTGGAGCCGCTGCTCCTACTTGTCGAAAGGAGCCAGCTGAGGTGGCTTGGGCATCTGCTCAGGATGCCTCCTGGGAGGCTTCCCCGGGTGGAGACCCCGGGGAAGACCCAGAACACGTCGGAGGTACTATGTCTCTCAGCTGGCCTGGGAACGCCTTGGGGTCCCACCAGAGGAGCTAGAGAATGTTTCTGGGGTCAGGGAAGTCTGGGAGTCCCTGCTTAGACTGCTACCCCCACGACCAAGCCCTGGATAAGCTGAAGAAAATGGATGGATGGACAAATCCAAACTAACACAAACAACATTCAATAGTTTATTTCACATGATATGTTACTTACAACGGATGTTTTCGGCTCAAATTTGTCAAATGCAGGATGGTTGTCTTGCAAATGTGCATGCAAGTTGCTGATGTTTGCCCTCAGAGCCACACCTTTTTTTCGTCTGGCTCAGCAGATTTGTGGCCCATCGACTTTTTGGTCTTGTGTTTCAAAGCCATAATAATTCCACACATTAGACTTCACGTTTTTGGGTGGAGGATATGTCATCGGGATCCAGATCCACTGCCCACAAGCCATGATGGTGATTGATGGTGATGAAAAACCATCCCCAATTCAGAACAGGCACAAACGCTAACGAGTTTCATTGCTATGACAGAGGACCCCCTTGTGGACAAACACCAGAACTAACATCTAAACATTGTATTGAAACCGGAAACAAGAGGCAGTCTGGTGCCGTCAAGGCGATTATGATCATGTGCGATGACCACGATTATTAAAAACAAATAATTAATTGCAGACCTTGGCTGATCCATGTGTGAAAATGATGTCTCATGCTCTCTGTGCCACTCTTTCACAATTTGAACCAGATGAATTCTGGCATTGTCATCTTGGAATATGCCCATGCCATCAAGGAAGAAAAAATCCATTGATGGAATAACCTGGTCATTCAGTATATTCAGGTAGTCAGCTGACCTCGTTCTTTGAGCACATACTGTTGCTGAACCTAGACCTGACCAAATGGAAGAGGCTTGTACATATTTGCTTAGGTAAATCCAGGTGGTGACTTTTTTTTTGGCCAGGCAGTGTATTTTGTTACATGTATTTAGTTATTTTCAAACATTGTCCATTTCCTAATTTGTCAGTAGTAAAATCCGGACCTTCATCAGACATTTCCAAAATACTGCCTGTCAAAGCTTTTTTTGGCTCAGAAATCTCAACCATCTGATAATACATTATAACTTTATTTACATACATTCTCCTGTATTACCCTACCTACCAAATATGCTTCCATTAAATGACAGGTCTGATTTGCCACTATCTGTTAAGAAATGCTCTTATTGCTTACAGATCGAAAAATTTTTAACAAAACAAAAACGGTTTCTTGATTTTCTTTGACAGTGCTAACATGGAACACTGGGTCTTCCAAATAAATCAAGATAAAAAAAAAAAGACAACATTTTACTATGCAAAGAAACAATAGCAAAAATCAAATAGGATAGGGTTAGAGGGTTGAAGGGAGGGATGAGGTTGGGGATAATCATTGGGGTACACAAGAACACTGTAAACTGTAAACTTTTTTCTTCTTTTTGATTCACTATTCCCTTTTCTTTACCCCTTATTTTGCCATGTATCACAAAAAAATAAAAATAAAAATCAGGACTAAAATTAATTTCTATACATAAACAACATATTTTAAAAGAACAACATTACAAATACAAAAAGCACCAACAAAGAGGTACATTGCATGTTTACACTTCACATTTAAATCCTTTCTAAATGTAGACAATATTTTAAGATATAGAACTAATGTGTCCTAAATTGTTTTTGCTTGATTTGGTCACAGAAGTAACCCATTTTTACACATAATACAATAGAATGAAGTGCTGGTCTGTGCAACTAGCCACCTGGACTTGGTATTGGTCAAATAAACTAATTAATCTATTCAGTGGAATACATGATATGTGCTTGAACATTAAACTTCGAAGCCCCCTAGTGGTCTGTTGGGATTAATTAAGTACCTAGTCCTAGTCTGTTTGTTTATGGGTTCCAGTGTTGTGTTATATGCATTTTGATTACTTTTTCCCATTCAAAAGATACAGTTCGTTTTTAAGTGTAAAGTGTAATGTACTCATACATATCTGACTAACCAGACAACACACCTTTTGAGAATCTCTAAGTCTTGCCAATCAGGTAAAATATAACAGTAGGTAATTATTTAGGTGAACATTCATCTCATCACTACAAAGCTACAAAGAATTTATTTGTCAGTCTGGACCCTGTGGACAATGTGTGAAGTGTAAATGCACACCAAAAATATCAGTATCTGATTTCTACATTTGTTAGATTATTACAATGAAATGTAAACAGCAATATGATGAGATAAGAGGCTCAGGTTTCTTTCAGATGTTTTGATACATATTCTCAAATCTCAAGGCAAAATGTCAACAATTTAGAGATTTGTTTTTTAGAGATATACTATGTAACCTTTCAAAATAATTATACTTTTGACTTGCAGATAATTATACTTTTGATTTATAGATACAGAACTTATAGAGTAAGTCATGGAATTACTTGTCCTGATGTCCTGAGGGTGTTCATACTACATTAGGTAGGCTCCTTGCTCCTGCATGATCCAGACAGTTTTAGTGTCAAACTCTCCAAAACGCCTCTATCTGCACTATATCCTATAGTGCATAAGCCATTATAAATGGGTCCTAAATAGTGCATTTGCACAGAAAATCAAAATGTGATTTTAACGCATTATTCAAAACCACACATTTGCAAGGTGCATTCCTGCAAATATGATGGTCAGCTGCAGTGGTCCACAACACATTTGTTTCAATGTGGGTTATAATTAGATGCAGCAAAACAGCAGTCTCGGTATGACCCCAGGAGCTGGTTTCACAATAAATATGTGCAGGAGGATAACAAATTATGCCCATATACATGGATTTATATATATATATATATATATATATATATATATATATATATATATATATATATATATATATATATATATATATATATATATATATATATATATATATATATATATATATATATATATATATATGTATATATATATATATATATATATATATATATATATATATATATATATATATATATATATATATATATACCACATCACATCATTTGCAGAACATTTTGTCACATTTTGAAAATAGAGGTCCTTTTTTGAAAAAGTATGTAACAGTGGTCTCTTGTCAACATTCAGGGCAGTCCCATCCACTTTCTCTAAACAAATCAAGAGAATTACGAAAAGCAGGTTTTCTTTTGGGAAAATAAACCATTTTTGACGGAGAAGCTATGACACACTTTGGCTATGTCATGGTTTTAAGTTTCACTGTGCAGAGAAGTGTGCCAATATGTTCTGGATACCTTTCTTTTCTAAACACGGGGGGTACAGAAGGTAGGAGCTGTGCAGTGTAGGACCTGATCACTCAATCTTTGTTTCTCCCCTGACATGTTTTAGCGGCGTACTCCTGAGCTAATTTATTCTGGTGAAGACAGCCATGGAAAAAGAGACCTTCCAGGAACAGGGGAGGGCACGAGGGCTGTTGACCCGCACTGTGGCTAAGTGGCTAATTTAATTTCACCGTAGCTGGATTGAAACAGTAACGTCTTGTCACTAGAAGGGGGAAAATCTTGGACAATTGGAGCTGTACTGATGTGTTCCTGAATGTACCTAAACAGCTTTCTGCTAAATGATGTTAAAGTAGAATTATACCCGAAATCAACTTATACTGCTAAACTCTGTCTATGGTGTAGACAGAGTTTAGCATTGTGCAGAGTTTTGTATTGTGTACTGTTCCTAGTCCTTTTTGGGAATTTTGTTTTTGGGCAAAATCAGTACCAAATGTAATGTGGCTGCTTCCAGTGGCCACTGCAATTTCAAGTACTACATGACATTATGCAGGACTTTCCTGATTATAGCCAGGTGTGTCTGATTACAAATACCAGACTGGGGGGGCTGAGTTTGAGTCTCCCCTCACTCTCCCCTCTTGTCTTCCAGGTACTGCCCAAGTTTGCTAACCTGGCTCTCACCAGTTTGATATATGCAGCACTTTGAATTGAGTTCTACACTTGTATAGGATGCCTCTCGTTGAAGGTGAATGGAGCCATTGAAAAACACAGGCATCTTACCTGTCCACAAATCCACAACATGCTTCCCTCTGCAGGTTTTTCACAAACATAATAGTCTGTATTTTCCCAAAAAATCCAGCTGAAGTACATCAGTCTGTGTCACCATGTTTGTTTGGTTCATTTGACACTGACTTCCGCTCAAACCACAGTGGTGGACTGTGAATGTGATTCTCAAGAATTTGTGAATTCACAAAAAATGTGAGAATTCATATTACTGGCAAAGTTACAAGTTAGGAGCTCTATTTGAAATATTGTCCTGGGAGAAAAACACCGTATGGCTTTGAGGTTTGAACCTGCAATATTTAGCTTGGTGGACAAATACTCAGTCCAATAAAATTATGTTTGTCTCACTGGGGAAACGTAATAAGTTTCATGCAAAGATGCACTAGGTAGCTTTTAGAGTGGAGGGTCCGGCATCTGATTGTCTCCATAAGATTATTACTTCACCTGGAATGTTCCACAGTATGACATTTAAGTTACCTATCTCCATGGAGGCCAAGCATTACAAGTTACATAGTGCACCTTTAAGACATTTTTTGTAATCTGCAATCTTTATTTTTTTCTTAGTCTTGCTCTGTCTATGGCTCTACACTAATCTGACACCCAGCACTACATTTTGTATAATCCTCACTGTCCCAGATGCAGTTTGTATGTTACGCCAGTAGAGGGCCCCAGAGCTCCGATAATGGACCGTCCTTTCGCTTCGCCTCTGCCCCACATATGGAAATGCTTGATTTGATATAGTGCGGTTTTACTGTGCAGAAATGAGCGTCTGCTTGTTCTCCCTCCGTGTGTGACTGGCCACCGCGACCGCTCTAACCCACAAAGTGTAACACGATCGGGGCTACATGCACTACTGCTGCCGAGAGCCACCGAAAGCTCGCAGGCCATTGAACAAGACAGGAGGCTAAAGCACAGAGGTTTATAGAAGAATTCCACAGTGTAAAAACTATATAGCTGTATCCGTCTATGAGTGAAAAGGACATGTATTCAAAAGTGGCTGTGAGTTGCATCTAATTATTATGCATCTGTAAAATGTAAGTAAGTAAACATAAAGATAAACAACAGAATGTGTGGGTGTGTAGAAAAAATTAAAATCAAGAAGGGTCTAGTTTTGCACTTTTTAATGTGATCTGTCATCAGTACTTGAATGAGTATTTGTATCAAAATGCAGAAGTAGTCAAACAACACCTCCTGGCCTCACCCTGCCCTGCTCCTAATCTGTTCATTAAGAATGAATGTCTTTGTACATGCTTTATTAAGGCGACTACAATTGTACTTATTATAAAGTGATACCCTTTTTTAGAATGAATAGAATGCCGTTTTCAACACAAAATAATAGTAAGTTTTGATATAAAACCAAACAATTCTTAAACTTAAAGTGCATATGTTAAAGTGTATGTTTAAAAATATTGGTGAAGTTTATAATTTTAGTGGCAGTAGATATGACATACGTAGAGGTAACTCCATTATTGGGGGTCAAAACATGTCTAAATTGCAAAATAGTTATGATAAGACTAATAAAAATAACAGCACCTTTATTTTGTTAAAATAAGGTTTAAACTGCCGGGTAAATGCTCATATTTTTTTATTTTTCATTTCATTATCTTTTACAAACTATAAACTATAGCGTTATTAAGTGATGGCTTCACTTATATTCACAGATAATTTCTAGCTTTCTTTTTAAATTTTGCCACTATGCTGCCCGCGTTGAATCTGGAAGTGACATAACACTTAACAACTCTGTAAACATAAAGTTGTAATCATGCATTATTTTTTTTTATATAACTGCAATTTAAAATAAAACAGAAATAACGAATACCTTGAACATCCATGGACAGTCAAAAGCTTGTCAGAAGTTAACTATTTTCAGTTTGAGGGAGCATGGTATACGTGAATTAAACAATGTGGAGCAGTGCATTCTAGACTCATGCAATCCAGGACCCCACATCAGTGCATTAAAACAATGTAACACAGTGCTTCTTGTTATTAAAAAGGGGTGTTCCCTCACTAAAAACATGCCTGAAGAGGTTTCAGATGCCATCCATGCATGTTTCAGTAATTTAGTAATCTCTCCCAAGCTCTATTGGAACCCTCCTTTTGGTTAGCTGTAAGATTTTGTCCAAGGCTCCACCCACATGCCTACATCATCCATTCTTCCAGATAGCAATCCTCCATAAATATACAAAAGCATGATACAAAACAGTATACAACAACAAACCTGATGGGATGTGCAGTAGTTTCATTAGCGGGAGACCCACTGACTGTGTTGTGATTGTCCTCTGAAGAGGGAGTGTCTTAGCACGGAGAGCAAAGGAAGGGGAGACTCAGAGTGTCAAAACAAAACTTATAAAACATGTTAATACATTGTTTTCAGCAAATATATAATTGTCAAAACAATAAAAGGTAACAGGGTGCTCTAAATATGTTATGTGTTAGCAGTTGATAAGAAAAGTATAAGTAAAATATCCTGTCTTTAATCCTTATATATCTAAGGAGCTCATTTTTACGTTTTTATTTTTATTTATTTATTTATTTTGACAAACCTTCTTGACAACGTTAACATTTTCCAAAACTTGTGCGATTTGTTACACTCCACAGTAGCCATCGTTTCTACCCCCCAGTCCTGCTCCTAATCTGCCCGATCTGGAGACCCCTCGAGTCTGTCACCTTCCCCCGTCACGGCTGGCTGCTGGCGGCTCGTTGGTCCTGCCCGCGGTACATTTACTTGGGCCGCAACTCTGTGGCCAATGGCGCGACGCAGCGGGTCCGGGCTCCCTCTGTTTAGTTACAGTGACAAACATGCTGATTAGAGAGCCCGGGATGATGGATGGGCGGTCGGGCTGGGGAGCGCTGCAGTTTTGAGTGGGTCGTAATGGACCTGACGCTGCATGGCCCCACTCCCTTTCTGTAGACACGGCAGAAAAGGGATATCGGGATTAGCTGGGGGGGGAGACTAAAAATGTGGGGAATTTTACAGCAATCCATATAAGTGAAGCTATACAACAAATGAAAGTGAAGGTAAACTTTTGCTATAACTATCCCTTACATAGCCGTAATAAAGCATGAAAAAAGACTTGAAGCATAATGAAGACAAATTGTTTATTAAAATGATTAATGCTTAGTAAAATGATTAATGCTTAGTAACTACTTTAATAATACCCTAACCCCTTAATTAAGGAGTTACTAAGTATGAATCACTCTTAAAAAAACGTTTGTTCATTATGAATTAAGTCATCAAAAGGAGGTATTAGGCAAAATAGAGTTTTTCATCTTTCTGTTATAATGTCATTCCCTCATTAAAAACATGCCTTAAGAGGTTTTATATGTCATTCATGCACATTTCAGTAATTTAGTAATCTCTCCCTGGGCCCTATTCAAACCCTCCTTATGGTTAGCTTTAAGATTCTGTGCAATGTCCAACCCACAAATATACAAAACTGCACACAATAACTTTACAAACCTGAGGCGGATGTGCAGTAGTTTCATTAGCGGGATGTACACCGATTTTGTTGTGACAGCATTTTGAAGGGGGACTGACTTTGCATGGGAAGTGTCAAAAAGTATATAGTGTAATACTATAATTACAATAAAGTGTTAGTGGTTTGTATAATCTGAATTCAAGTTGTTTTGTTTTAAAGAAAAAATACATAGCAAATTTGACTTTTAACCAGGTTATAACAGCATTCCATCATCATTTGCTTATTTAAAGTTGTATTTACATTAATCCATGCATATTTGAGTAATCCTGTAATATTCTGCATTTGGGGCGTGAATCTTCAGAAAATTTGTGTTTTGACCTGTCCCCTACCTGTTGCTCTGCATTTGCAACTTTTCAAAGATTCTAACTACAGGTCACACATGTAGGGTTAAAAAATGTCACAGCTTTTCAACAATAAAAACACATGAATGGAAAACTTATGCTTGATACAATGAAATACTACAATGATGATGTGTGGCCAATCAGCTGCAGTTTTGAATAGGACCAAGATTAGGAATTCAGATCATTTTAATGGGTACGGACATTCTTCATTGCTGTATATTTTTGCCATTTTTTCTCAATGTGGCCACAAGCTCTGGTGGTGCACCTTCAATGAATTAATTTGCTTTTGTCTGTTATTCTCCAAGCAGAAGGTTACTAGGTTCAAAATGAGAGGTGACTGAGCATTTGGATGCGTTGCACCTAAAATACGGAATGCACGCCCTCTTGATCTTAGAACAGCAAGATCTGCTGAGTTATTTAAAACTAATTTAAAGACTTACATGTATAGACTTCCCTATCTTTGCTGACCACTTTTTATTGCTCTCTGTATTTTTATTTGTTTTGTAGTGCAACATTGTTTTTATATTTTGCACATTTGAAAGGGTAGGCACAGTCCCACAGAACAAGTTCATTTTAAACAGTTTACAGTGGTCCAAAGTTATTTCTCACTAACCTTATGCATTCCAAGCATCCTAATCATTCAACACAATGAGTTTATAAGCACTTTTCACAACTCTCAGAGACCAGAGCGGAATTGCCGTCATGGTAAAGCTTATGCTAACGTGCACTTCCTGTTTATCAGACAATTAAATGCTTTCTAATTAGAGGCAGACAGCACACTGTAGACTTATTTTGACTCAAAAGCTACTTATATGATATATCTGTGTTGGGGCAAGACAATTTTTGCTCAAATATATGGGACAAAAATCTAGTATAGGGCCTTTAATCAAACCTTGGTCATTTTTCTCTGCGATTAGTTTGTAAATGCACATACATACACGCTTTTGTTATACAACCTAAAAAAGACCCAGTCTTTTGAAATCGACACTTTGAAATGAACATATCCAAAAGATTCAGATCCCCCCCTCCCACTCAACCAACCCTCTTGCCTCCCTGGTCACTCCGTAAATGTTGGGAGTTAACGGACCTGCCTCTGAGCTTGCCACCAAATCAAAACGACCCCTGCTTTGGAGTCACATTTGTGGACACTTCATCATAATCATGGCTACCGCGACACCTATTCCCCCCTGTCCCACTGGTCCTCTCCCAAGCCACCCTTCACTCTCTTTCGTGTAAATACGAGGGTACACCACCCCATCATCTTATTTAAACTGCTGAGGAGATTTTACCAACGCAGGGCACTTCACACAAATGTCGTATTCTTTCTGTAATGTGCTGTGGTTTTCTATCAAAGTGAATTTATTTGTGTGGAGTGGCTACGGCTGCATTGTGTCACGGTCGGTTACAGAGGACTTTCTTTTCCCCAGTTCCATACAATATAGGAGTGCCAGCCTGCTTTGCTCAGTCAGTAATCCCAAACACATTTGTCTTCTCTTCAACAGAAATGTGAACTCAAGTTGAAATTGTTAAAAGTTAAGTAACATTTTAGCATTTGGCATGAAAACATTAAGTAAATAAAATACTATGCATGTTTGTAAAGGATTAAGTGATAATGTTGTTTACACCTTAAACACATACATGCGAGCTATTTCCTAAACTTGGCCTAAAACTGGATTGCAATGACTATGGAACTATCACTATGGAAAGTGATGAGTGACCAGGTTTAATCTGAACTGTACAGTGTGCTTTTAGGGTAAAAGATCTCACTGGCCCACTGGTCAACATTTCTCACAAGGGAGACAAATAAAAAAAAGTTGTTCTTAAGTTGTGAAAATATCTTAAAAATGTATGTGAATACAAGTGATGTGCCAAAGGTTTTGTGAGAGATTCAAGAGGGCCAGCTCTGGGCATGGGTGAATGAGCAGGTCGCCTAAGGCCTCATCTGGTGGAGAGGATGCCAAATTGCAGTCATAAATGAAAATAAAATTACATTGAAATACAGTTGTTCCACATGCTTTAATCTACTTAATGATAGTCTTACTCTCAAAAAGCATTCAAGAATAAACAAAAGAAAAATCCAGTTCAGCCTGGCGAGGAGCACCAGACGCTACCCCGTTTGCCATGCACAGTGACATATAAATGCATCGAAGTATATAGAGCATATAGCGCGAAATCAAAGACTCTGGAAACAGTTTGGAGGTTCTACATCCCACAAAATTTGAGTAAGTAGTTTTTTGACAATCTGCCTTTTATTCCTGGAATTATGAGCACAAACAGCCAATTTACTAATAGAATTCTAATAAATAATAGATTCGCAAAAAACATGACAAAGTGCACATTTCTCTCCACATTTCAGCTGAATTCTTATAGAAGCAGGGGGTGGAGCACAGGAGGCAGCAGGGTGCTGGGGCTCCACTGAGAAACACTGACACAGGACAGACAAAAGTGATATGCTCCAAAATGTGTAAAATACAGGTTAGTTCCAACTGTGACATAAGTGTTCCTATAATAACTAATTTGCCCATTGAATTTTGGCGAGAAGCAGCCTGTAATCATAATGAATACATTTGTTTGTTTAAGTTTTTCTGACACAAAATCAATACAGAATTTGATTCAAGGCCCCTAATTTGTGGACTAATTCCATCAGAAATGCCATCAGAAATTTTGACAAGGGCACCCACCACAAGAGCTAGGGCTGGCCCTGAAATTCAGTTTACGTACTTCCACCTTTGATGGTTTGATATCAGGTAGCCCAGAAGGAGATTCATGGATCACTTACCTCGTTAGCTAGAACCACAAGCTTTGACAAAACTTTACAAAGATGAGTGGGTCTGGAATCGTATCCTGTCTCCCCAATTTCATGATAAACAGGCAGATTAACCAACCAGAACGACACATCGTTGATTCATGTCAAAACAAACATGGTGGTTTATATGTAAAAAAGGAGAAAAAAAACAACAACAACAGAGACTACTAAGAAGCAGCACAGATCAACAATCAAACTGCCAAACTCATATTTAACCGAGGTAAAAAAAAAAAAAAAAAAAAAGTTTTAGATTTTTTTGAGTGAATTTTGGAGAGTTGTCTTCTACATTTGAGAGATATGTACTAGAAATTAGTGGCTGTGGTTGGATTGTCCCATGCTAGAAGAAAGGTTTTTCACACTTTAGGGTCCAGTTTCAGACTCTTCTAGACCATCTAGACAACTTCTGTTTTTTAGTGAACAGGTGAAATAAGGCAAAGGTAGAGGCAACTTTTGAGTAGTCATTTTATCCCGCATTTAAAAGTCAGTGACCACATGTTTAACCTTGAATGGCCGTTTTAAATATGCATTTGTTCAGAAGAAAAGTTGAGGAGTTTAGGACGGAGAAACTCACACAGGTCCTATGGGAGTAATCTTTTGTACCCTGAGGGCTGAAGAGAGGGTGCATGGAAAAGAGTCCAGGCGGCAGCTCATTTGTATACACTTGGAAACAGATGCTAGGCTGCAAAAGAGACATATTATGCTAAATCGACTTTCCTCAACTTTTAAACATGTGATAATTGCTTAAAGAGGGGGTATTTTATTTCTATGAGGTATTAATTGCTAACACATAATATACTTTAATCACCATGTTGCCTTTTATTGTTTTGAAAATGCTATATTCACCAAAAACAATGTATTAACATTTTTGTTTTTGATGCTCTGAGTCTCTCCTTCAGAGGACTATCACAACATCGGGATGCATCCCTCTAATAAAGCTTCTGCACGTCACATCTGGTTTGTCAAGTTTCTGTGTATAGTTTTGTATCATGCTCTTGTATAGTTATGGAGGATTGTCATGTGGAAGGATTAATGATGTAGGGTTGTGGGCTGAGCATTGTATGAAATCTAACTGTAAGGAGGGTTAGAATAGGGCTTGAAAGAGATTACTCAAACATGCACGGATGACATCTAAAACCTTTCAGGCATGTTTTTGATATTATAATATGGCAGAAAGCTCCAAAAATAGATATAGCATAATAAACCCCCTTTAATGTGTGTCTTTAAGGAATCTTCTTTGGTGAGGATAATTCCACTGTATGTAAGGTAGTGACAGGGATGTGTGCTAATGATTTTTTAAAAAAGTCCACTATACATTGCAGCTGTTTCGATCTCGAATATAGATAGGGTATGTAGCCTGCACTCTTACTGTTTTTTACAACCTGAAACTTGGTTGCTAGTTATTTAATTTGGCTGTGTTTATTGCATGGAAAAACTTACTTCTTAATCTGAATGGACTTGCATCTACATAAACTTGACCCTTATTTGGCCTGGAGAGAGCCCGCTTGTTTCCATGGAAATGCTGCTCCTTTGGCTATAACAATCCACAGTATGTCATAAAACCTGCATGGTACAGTATGGTATTAACTTTCTATTTCCTTGGCATAATGCAGGTGATGTGCCTTCTACAGAAGTCCATAAAACCCCATTCATTTATTTTTAGTATTTAGTATTTAGCTTCTTTTTTTTTCCTTTTTCTTGTTTTTTTTTTTTTTTGTTTTTGTTTTTTACAATGTGTTTAAAAGTGTCCATTGGATTTCTCAAGCTTGCTGCTATTTTCCTCCTCTCTTGGTTGTGTTTGGAAGCTAGGGTGACATCACGGCAGCACTTCTCAAATTGGATGCAGCGAGTGAGAAGTTCAGCAGTAGCTTGGGGCACTGAATATTTTTCCATTTATTTGGGGAGGGGGTGAAGGGGCACAAAGAGGAGGATGTGGAAAGAGAAATTAAAGGAGAAAAAGCACATGCAAAAAAAAAAAAAAAAAAAAAAAAAACAGGCAGAATACATTATAGGTTAAGTAATAGGTAATCAAAATAGTTTGCCTTGAGTGTACGCCTAGTTCATTCAATCTCATGCTTAAGTGAGTCATGGCGGCATAGTGCACAATCACTGATGGACACCTGTACAAAAACAGATTTTTTATTCTGGAAGCTGTGGCTTTTTTAAAGGTCCTATTAGCCTAAACTGACTTCTTTTTAAGCTTCTTACCATGTTATAATGTTGTCCCCTCATGAAAATACATACCTGGAGTTGTGTTTTGGGGTATTCATGCATGTTTGAGCATTCATGCAGTTTACTTTATTTGCTTATCAAGAACTAAGTCTGTCGAGCTAGCCCCTTCTACTTTGTTAAAATGCAAATAGACAACTGACCAATTTTGGGACAGTATAAAGTATACATATAAAGTATATAATGGAACAAGATGAAAATGGGAGAGAAGCGAGAACAAGGCTCTGTCGGAATGCTACTACTTCAGTGCCCCGAGTCAGAGGGGTCACATGAACAGGATGTGGGAAAAATGGTTACTTTGAAACCCACAGTCCAAGCTTACAGCTAAGCAACTAGTAGTTCAGTGTTCCAACATCCACAAACGGCAGCAGCTATCACAACTTCAGATTGACAAGGTACAAAACAAATGCTACGCCAAGGGAGAGCCAGGATGCCAGGTCAGAGGGGAGTTAAGATCAACTCCCCAACCGGAGATTGGGTATGAAGCCCTAATAAGTATCACGCTGAGCGAGGCAGCAACTGACCTGAAAGATAAGATCATGGCCTGAATGAACACAAGGCAACCCCGATGCCCGTTACAGAGACTAAGTGAAGTACCATCTGAATGTCTCCTAGAAGATGTGAATGCAGCACTGACAGCGATTCCTACCTCACCCATCAATTCAGTAGCAGTGATCATAGAGATGCTTGGCTATAAGAGCAACCATGGGAGCCATGAGAAACAATACCCACAATGGAAACAACTGTTAGAGGCTAAAATCAAGGCAGTTCGGAGAGAACTGAGCCAACTGTCAGAGACCCAGATTGGTGCAATGAAAAAACAAGTACCCAAGAGGTACATCTAGACCTGAAGCATTGGAAACTGTCAAACAAAGGCTCCAGGGCCTTGGTCAGCCGCCTAAAGAGGTACACACAAGATAATAAAAACATACAAATAAACCATCTGTTCGCAACAAAACTGGAAAAAGTGTACTCTCAATGGCAGAGTAATAACACCGGAGCAGACCCACCAAGGCTGGAAACCGAACAGTACTGGAAAGGTATATTGGAGAAGGAAGCATCATATAACAGCGATGCACAGTGGCTGGTGGCTCTGAGAGAAGACCACAGCAACCCCCCTGAACAGAATCCAGTCACCGTTACAGTGGCAGATGTCCGTCAGCAAATGTAGTGGAGTGCAGAGGAAGAGGTGCTGGAGGAACCATCATGAGAGGGCAAGCCCCTGCATTGGAACATAACTGAAGTGGCTGATATCAAGAAATCCTACCAATGGCTTGAGAGAGCTGGTCTGAAAGACAGCACAGAGGCACTCATCATGGCTGCACAGGAGTAGGCCTTGAGCACCAAACCGATAGAGGCCCAGATCTACCATACCAGACAAGACCCAAGGATTAGGTTGCAGCAATCTAGCAATTCTAGCAATTCAGCACATAACTGCAGGGTGTAAGATGCTGGCAGGGAAAGCATACATGAAGTAGCATGATCAAATGGCAGGCATAGTGTACAGAAATATTTGTGCAGAGTACAGACTGGAGACACCTCCAAATGTAATGGAGAATGACCGACCCAAAATCCTGTGGGACCTTCAGATACAGACTGGCAGAATGGCGATGGCGAACCAACCGGAAATTGTGGTGGTGGATAAACAGCAGAGCAAAGCTGTCATGCCATTGCATTACCAAGTGATGAAACATCAGGAAAAAGGAACACAAGAAACTAGAAAAATACCACAGGATCATAGAAGGTGAAGGCATCAGCGGTGCCCGTGGTCATCAGAGCATTCAGGAGAGTAACCCTCAAACTGGAGGAGTGGCTACAGCAGATCCTAGGAAAACAATCCAGAAAACTGCAGTACTAGGAACAGCAAAGATACTGTGCAGAACCCCCAAGCTCCCAGGCCTCCCAGGACCCAAGCTTGGAAAAAGGATGAGACATGTGAGGATTTATTTCCATGATGATTTACATTGTAGATTCTTATTGAAAGCATCAAAATGTGTGGCATTATACAGTTTGGACAGTTAATTTGGTCAGGCAATTGGTGGCACTTGAACACATGCTATCACTATATAAAAAGACACACATGCTTTTTTTAAAAATTAGATTTTTTAGACCACATATGTCAAACTCAAGGCCCGGGGGCCAAATGTGGCCCTCTGCATCATGTCATGTGGCCCTCGACAGGGTAAACTAAAAAGTGTGATGGTCTTAAAATGTAATTTTATCAGGAGATGCACAGTTACACAGCCATATTTTTACATCTTGGCAAATGCATATGCAATATTTGTAACTTGAACAAGTAATAAATACAGAAACAGTTAATTAACAAGTTAAAAAAGTAGTTAGATTTATTTTACATCTGGCCCTTTGAAGGCAGCTAATTTGTTAATGTGGCCCCCGGTGAAAATATGTTTGACACCCCAGTTTTAGACAATGTTTCATTCATTTCATTCAAGTATTAACTAGGCCCAGCTTTGCTTAGCTTCTGAGGTCTGATGACATTAAACTTTGACATGACATTATGGTCACAGTATTATTATTATTATTATAGTATTATAGTTCAGTCCTTTTTTGTGTGTCAACCATTTCTGTCAACCCTCGCGTCGCCACACAGAAATGAATACATATGGAATGTAGAAAACAAAAATAAACTGAAAATAACAAAATAAATATAATGTTTTAGATTTTTAAATATAGCCATCCTTTGCTTTGACCACTGCTTTGCACTCTTGACATTTCTTGACTCTGACAAAGCGAACCTCTGAAGCGAAAGCCATTTTGAGGGACTTCATGATGAAGCTCATTGAGAGAAAACCAAGGGTACTGTCAACAAAGCAAATGGAGGCTACTTTGAATTTGAGTTAAAAAAAAAATAAATAAAAATCTATTGTTTCATTTATAATTTAAAAAAAGTAATAATCTGGAACAGGTTTGTGATTAAAGACTCATCCAAAAGGCTTTAAAATAATTGTGTAGTGCTTTTCATGGACAAAATTTGACTAAATATAGGGTGTTTTCGTTGGCTGGTCAATCCTTCCTGGAGAGGGTGGGACCTTTCAGATACTGGAAACTCTACACCAGAGAATACCCGATTACTCAACAACTGTAAATTAAACACAACACCACTCCATGTATGTTTTTGATGGTAGTACAAAAAGTTGCATAGTCTGACATTTTGTGAAGTTAAAGTATAAAGACAACAGTGCATATAACATCCAAGGAAACCCAATATGTTTTATTTTTCCATTAATCTGTTTCAGTTAGAAGACGTATGTTTACAAGACGACAATCTGCTGTGTATTTCCTTCAGTCAAGTCTCCTTTAATGTCTGAAATTTAATCTATACATAGCCTTCGTTAAGCTAATAATGAAACTTACATGTGTTTGTTTTTTTCTGTCTCTAAAGAAGAAACGGTTGATCCTAAAGAGATGACTTTTGAAGATAATTTAATGATTAACTGCTGTTTAGAAATAAGGAAGTTTGCTTTTGATCCGTAAAAACTGATAGAGGATAGACAAAACAAAACAATTTCACCACAATCAAAATCAGATGTTTCACAGATGTTTGAGGTAGCTATAAAATAATATGTTATTGATCATGTTAATGTTAGTTATTCCTTGTCTGTTCAGCGTGTAACTTAGTCATTTGATGTTGTTATTTTGGTTCCTACCTTCGTATGGGTGATGTCACACTCCCTTAATCATCTTCAACACAATACACTAGCTCAGCACATTTCTATAAAACAGTGCTTCAAGAGTACAACAGGGCAAATTAGATCATAGTGAATAGTCGTGCTTTTTTTTTTTACATGCAGTAAAAAAATACACAAAAATTTTTCATTTTAACATTCTAACATTGGCAGACTTGTATATTTGTGTTACACCTTGAAATGTTTTGTCTGCACTCTGCTGCCTTCATGCAGTATTCCTGTGGTGTGTCTGGTCAGCTGACTTAAGCTGATTTTGGTGCTTTCTTACATGAAGCAGTAGGATGATAGTGCCATCTGCTGTCCAACTTCTTCAGGACAATATCCCAGGTATGGGAGAGTTGGTGTGCCCCCTCATCACGATTAACAGTCCATGTTTCCCTGGATGGCGCTGAACAGTTAATCTGGTACACATGAGTGGCACCTAAATATTGGAGTGCCTAGAAATAATAACTCCAGGCCCTCCAATGAACAGAAACATCCAATCTGAGAAGTCCACTCACTGCATCTTAGACAGGGGCTTTACGGATCCACTTACAGACTGAGAGAAACCACTGTAGAGGAAGCTGCACCTCAAGCAGCTTGAAACAATCCTGCAGTTTTTTGTTGTAACGGTATAACTAAAAATAACTAGCATGCTAACACAAACTTACTGATTAAAACACTTAATTATTAAATGCACACAGCATGCAGCGGACTTCTTTTGACCTCAAGGGCTGCTTATACAATAAATCTATACTGGGGCAAGACACATTTTGATAAAATACATGGGGAAGAAATCGGGTACAAGACCTTTAATAGCATCTGCCTGTTTTAATAATGGTGCATATACAGTGTAGACCGGTGTTTATGGGTCTGTCCGAGCTCTGGGCCATTAGAAGAGGCCAAAGTGGGCCATAAAAGTGCAGCCAAGTCTAATTATGCACTGCTCCTATAATAACTGTTTGGGGAGGTGTCAGAGCTGGACGGATAGCTGGCACACACACTGATGGTAATTAGCACAATGGCATTCTGAGACCCACAGTAAAGAACCATAACATTAGCTTGGGAAGTTTCTTACGATACAGCTTCAATAAAGAGTGCCCAAACTAGTGAAAGGTTAGCTTGTTTTTTAGTGTACATATATGAATGCAATAATGATTACAAAAAGAAAATTATGGTCTAATGCAGTTCCTCTCAAACTTTTCACACCAAGCACCAACAAGGAAAAGATCTGGCTTTCCGAGTAACAAATTCTAAACCAGGCCTATAAGAGGACTATTCCAAGTCTTATCAGGGGCTAAACACGGTCTAAATGTAGACTACATAATTTCCACTATAGTTCTAAATCAGAAATTATCCAAAGGAGGGCAAATAAGTGGATAAAATGAATTCTAAAGTACCTCAGTTTGTGAAACACTGTTCTCATGCTGTATGCCATATAACTGACATGTGAACAAACTTACTAATTAGATGAAAATAAAACATGGACATAATTCTGGCCTAGTACATAGTGGTAGTACATTTAGATTTGCGCAGTTTTGGAGAGGCAGAATTGGGTGTCACTGATGAATAATGACATTTCTACCTGTAAGAGTCCAAAATACATTTAAAATGAGTTTCTCCACTTAAATGACTCATTGAGGCTCATTGTGCATTCGTTTGAGGTGAATGAATGAACTATATGAATAAACTTTAAAATTCTAATTACATTTTCAGCTGCTTGTCTCTTGGAGGTTTAATTGCTTTACATGGAATGATCCACAGTATGATTTTAAACTAATATATCTTGCATTTGTTAAATTACAAGTGTATTTATTGCTTACGAAGACCTTGAAAAACATTCTCCTCTTCTATACCCTGTTTGATATAACATTATTGAGTGCTTATTAAAGCTTATCCTAACTGGCACCTGGTCACAATATTATACATAAATTGGCATTTTTTCAGAATGACGGTAGTGAACTGTACTTCACACTGCAACCACCCTCCCACATGTGCGATGATTAGCATAATTGTGCCTTGTTCACATATGGCTCATATCTAAACAGTGCATATCAAAGGGCACTGCCTAATCGCTATAATTACAATTGACGACGCAATTACTGATGTTATTGGCTTATTACTGTAGATTTGGGTTTGTACACTAACCAAGGGCCAGAGGGAAAGTAGAAGTGCACGTGCCTTTAAAAACACATACATTCTTGTGTCTTTGGGGTAAGTATTTTCTAACTTTGAATAATTATATATATATATATATATATATATATATATATATATATATATATATATATATATATATATATATATATATATATATATATATATATATATATATATATACACACACACACACACATTTGGGGAAAAAAAAGAAAGAATGAAATAAAACACTTCATACATACAACTGCACTTCTGTTTCTAGTGAGGGATTTAGGCATTGGAGCATGAATGAACAATCAGAAAATAAACAAATGAAGCCCTTAGGAAACGCTAATAAAGCCATGCATTCATTATGAACACATTTGAGGCTCGGGATGGTTTATGGGATTAAAAACTGTGGAAGAAAAATAAAAATAAAAATCAAGACTCTGGATTGTTGCATCATATATATCAGTATGCATTATATAGCTCTAAAAATGTTATACCCCAATTGTCAACACTTCATTAAATTATGAATATATTCTAGCATTTTACATTTATCTCTAAAACAATTGCTTTCAAATTGACTTTTAATATTACATGATTGTAGTGATTTTCTATCCATTCAGCTGTCCACCATTTCACTTTTTTTCTTTGCGAGAAAAAATTACTTCAAATCTGTTTTATTCTACTCTGTTGTGCACTCTTGCATAAAAACATGTCTAATGTAACATGTTCTTTGTATTCATGATACAATAATTTGTTTGCTGTACATACGCATATAGTTTATTAAACCTCTCCTTATGAGTATAGACAGATACAGATGGGACTATTAAAACAGCTAGTGTAGCATACCTCTAAAGCACCTGCCGCAGATCCCTGCACCCTTGGGCGTTCTCTGCAGCACTGGATGACAATAAGAACCTTTTCTCCCCCCTGCCTTCCTCCACTGTTTTGATTTCTACTTAAAGTTTTATGTGGGTGCCCTCTCTCCCTAGGGTGCCATTAGCTTGTATGCTAATAGTGCTATGCATATTCTATTACAGCTGTCAGGGGAAGATAAGGGACGTGTACGGCGTGAGAGCACTCAGGGGCGAATGAACGCAGCGAGGGGCCCAGGCGCATTATCACTCATCTTCACATCTGAGTGGAGCTGCGTTATGGCTACCCCCTTTTCTCTCTCGCCATTCTTATTCCTCTCTTTCTCATTCTTTCCTTTTTCACCCTCTCCTCTGTTTCTCACCTTTCCTATCATTTATTTCTCTTCTTTCCTTTCTATTTTTCTCTCACACCTTCTTCTCTGTTGTCTCTCTCTCTCCCTCTTCCTCTACCCTCTATCTCTTTCCAGTTATTCTTTCTTCTTTCCTTTTTGCACCCTCCTCCCTCTTTAGCCCTATTTCCATACCTCTATCTATTTTTGCTCTTTTTTTTTTAACTCTTCTCTCTTTCAATCACCCCCCTTCTCAGCCTTTCCTGGTTATGGCCTTGGCCACCCTTTGCTTGGTTGATAGTCCTACAAACCCAAATGGTTTTCACTTCACAATTGTGCTTTATCAGGGCCAAAAGCAGTGATAAAAGCAAAATATGGCCATTTAAAAAAATGAAATAAATAACATCTAAAACTAGTTTTGAGTTATTTAGAATTTGGTTTTTAGTTTTGATGTCTTCAGAGAGAATCGACAATCTATATAGTCATGAAAACAAAGAAAGTAACATTAACATTACATTAACATGAACTTACATTCATTTCCTGGAGACTGAACTTAATCTTAACCAAAGTTAAGTTAAGCTGCTACTGGCCTAACCTTGACTTAAACCTATTCTGTATTTTGATATTTCTTCCTTAATGTTTTTCCTCTGGAATTCTTCCATCAAACGAAAACATGTGCAATATAAATTGTAAATAAATTAACTTCACTGCTTCTGTGTTTTGGATGATTTGAGCACAAGTTTGTATTCCTTGATTGAGTCACTGGTGATTTTTGAATCTGTTTAAAGAAACACAGAAACTCAGAGAAAATGTCCTGTGGTCCGAGTTCCGTCCTTCGAGGACAACTGGAACACATAAAACCATAAAGGCCCTGTACCAGATTTTTTTCCCATGTATTTGAGTAATGCCAGTTCCCCAGTACAGATATGTTGTATAAGCAGCTCTTGTGGTCTATTGTCTACTGTTGACATCTAATTCTAAATCATTTTACTGTCTGTTTTAGTGCATGTTTTGTTTGTTTGTTTGTTTATTATTTAATGAAGGGACAATGCATATTAAGAACAGAGGCATGGGGAACGAATCCCACATCTGTAAATATGCAGGATTATAGCCAGTGCTAATTTTCATCCTTTGTCCCTTGCTAGAAAAAAACAAAAAAACAAAAAAAAAAACACCCAGCCACACCACAGCTTATAAAAACAATACGTACAAAATACAAACCCTCTTTCATATCTTAAAACTCATCCATAGACCACTGCCCTCAGATCACCAGATCTCTCACAAACTTACAGTACATACATTCACAATACAGTCTACTCATACACCACATCCACCTATAATCACAGCCTACACCTTAATAAGATAAACATTATACATTCATGAGAAAATACATTTCAATACTATACAACTTACATTACAATTCTATATACAGTACATGTACAACAATGTCTTGTGCAGACAAAAACACAGCATTACCACTAAAATCCATTCAAGTTAGTGATTATGTGGACAAGTTTGATTGTCTAACAGCCATGACTTGAGTTGTTCTGAAAATGAGCCGAGAGTGGGCAGCTCACGTATTGTTACTGGGATAGAATTCCAAGTTTGTGAAGCTCGAAAAGAGAAAACATTCTGCCCAAAAGTGCTTTTTCTAGATGGAATCATACAGTCACCTCTGGAACCTGCTCTTGTAGATCTAATTTGACGTTTTTTGACAAACTCTTGCAGAACTGTAGGAGCCAACCTGTGTAGAATCTTATACACAAGTGTGCAGTCTGCCAGTTTGATCATATTGTCATAACCTAATATGTTATGTTGTTTTAGAATTAAACAATGATGATATGACTTTGGTTTTTTGTCTAAAATTTTGAGGGCCTGTTTATAAACCGTTTCAACAGGTTTCAGAGTGGTCTTACATGCTGAAGTCCAGCTTGTCATACAGTACATCATATGAGGGACAATCATTGCATTAAAGTATAGTTTAGAAGCATCCAGTGTTAAATTAGCTCTATGTCTAAAATTTGACAGATTAAATTTCATTTTATTAACTATTTTTTTAACATGTTGTTTGAAGTTAAGTTTTGAGTCAATCATTACTCCAAGATATTTAAATTCATTAACTGTTTCAATTATTGTTCCATTTATCAATACAGGAGGATTATCATCATAAACGACATTCTTAGAAAAGAACATACAAACCGTTTTAGATACATTCAATACTAGCTGTGACCTCTGTAACCATTCTGAAACCTTGCCCATGACAGATGTTCGTTCCTGAGCTGCAAGAGTTTTATTTTTTGCATGAACATAAATGATTGCATCATCTGCATATAACTGACACTGTACATTGGATGGACAACTGTGTGGAAAGTCATTGATGTAAAGGCAAAACAATAACGGAGATAGAGCTGAGCCCTGAGGAAGACCAAGCTGGTTTTCACAGATTGCAGATGCTGAGCCATTCCCTCTAACAAATTGTCTTCTGTGTGTTAAATATGATTTCATCCATTGCACGGTGCTTGAGGATAGGTTAAAATAAGATAATTTATCCAGCAGAATTTGACAATTGACCGTATCGAACGCTTTCTTGAGGTCGAGGAACACTGCTCCAATAACGCCTCCTCTGTCAATGTTCAGTTTTAATGGGATGAATGTTAGCATGTATGTTTACATTGAATGCGAATTTCGAGTCAAATACGAGTGATTTACATGCTAACCCTATGTAAAGACGAGTTGACACGAAAGTAAAAGTCCTGCGGTGCGAACACAGCGAATTGGCCAACGTAAATAAAGCAGAGAATTGTTGAAAATGTTAAACTTTCTGCATCTATTTGTGTTGCATCAACCAATCAACGACTGTGTTTTGATAGGGACCTAAGGTCCCTTACATTGTTGGTATTGTCACGTGAATAGTATGATTTGCAGGTTTGAAATAAATCAAATCTCATATAATTTACATACTGTTAAAACCATAAGTTTACCTACAATATATAAAAAGACACATACACATCAGAAGTTTACATACATTTAGTATACATTCAGCATTGCCTTTAAACTGTACATTTTGGATATCCTTTCTCAAGCTTCTCACATTAATTGGCCGGAATTTTGTAGGTTGCCTCGCTTGCACATGCCTTTTCAGGTCTGCTCATAAATTCTTCAATAGAACTGAGATCATAGCTTTGTGATGACCATTCCAAAGCATTGACTTTGTTATCCATAAGTCACTTTGTAACCAGTTTTGCAGTATGCTTTGGATGATTGTAGCTCAGTTGGTAGAGTGTTTGTCCACTGATCCGAAGGCTCTTGACATAAACATCATTGGTTGAGCGGTCAGATCCACTGATCCATAGGTTGATGGTGCGATTCTAACTCACACAGATGAACGCTGTCGTTGTGTCCTTGGGCAAGACACTTAACCCACCTTGCCCTCAGTGTCTGCGTACACTGGTGTGTGAATGTGTGTGTGTGAATGGGTGAGTGGTTCCTTGTTGTAAAGCGCTTTGAGTGCCTTGAAGGTAGAAAAGCGCTATAGAAAAATGTGACCATTGTCCATTTGGAAGACCCATTTGCACAGCCTGGCTGATGTCTTGAGATGTTTCTTCAGTATTTCCACATAATGTTCTTACCTCATGATACCATCTATTTTGTGAAGTCCCTCCTGCAGCAAAACAACTTTACAACATGAAGCTCCCACCCACATATTTCACAGTTGGGAGTTCTCAGGCCTCAAGCCTCCCTCCTTTACCTGTAAATGTAACATAACATAATGCTGCATAATTATAGCCAAACAGATCACTTTTAGTTTTGTCAGAAAACTAAAAATTAAGGTCTTTGTCCCTGTGTGCATTTGCAAAAGGCCATTCAGCCCATGCCGGTACAGTACTTGTTTTACTGTGGATCATGACACATTCTTACCAGCTTCAGAAGCATCTTCACAACATTGTTTGCTTTTGTTCTTGGATGAGACACACATTTCAGACCAAAGCACATTCATCTCTGAAACACAGAGCCTGTCTCCTACCGGAGCGGTATGATGTTGGACATTCACATGGTGTTTAAACTTGTGTATAATTGTTTGAGCAGATGAATGTGGCAGCTTCAGGCATTGGAAAATTGCATCCAAGGATGAACCAGACATGTGCAAGTCCACAATTATCTTCCTGATATCTTGGCTGATTTCTTTTGACTTTCCCATGATGTTACACAAAGAAGCAGTGTTTCAGGTGTGCCTTCAAATACATCCACATGTGTGTCTTTAATTAACTCAAATCTTGTCAATAAACATATCAGAAGCTTCTAAAGACATGACATCATCCTCATGTGGGTTTTACCAAATTGCTTAAAGGCATAGTAATTTTACTGTAAACTTCTGACTTTGAAGGAAGTAATAAACAATTGTCTTTTAAAAAATCCTTCTCTCATTATTCTGGCATTTAGAGAATAGAAATATTTTTGGTAATCCTAATTGACCTTAAACAGGAAACGTTTAGTCTGATTTCATGTCAAACAATGTGAAAAAAATGCATATCTTTTTATATTGTGTATGTAAACTTCTGGTTTTCATTATAAATATTTGTTCTTTGGGCCTGTTTCATTGTAAAATAGTGAAACTATTCATATTTCGTTTTTGAGGAGTGTAGAAAAAATCTCTCATATACAATTACTCATTATCAAATTTTGTCAAATTAGCACAACCCAGCAAGTAAAAGTAGATAACATAGTCAACTTAATCCACTAGATAGCGCCATATGACTCCTGTAGTCATTGATTCTATTGATACAGCTCTGCAAATTTGAATTCATATTTATAAATATATATTATCTATATATTAGATGGCAACAAAATGCAAATCTGAGGAGGTCAAGTAGAAAATGCTGTTACCACTAACCCACCAACAGTCCAAAGTCCAAAGTTAATGGTTATTTGGCATTTACTAACTGAAGACACATGGACAGGGGCTCTGCAGCAGGTATGGAACACCTGAAGTTGGTTCCTGGAGGGTGATCCTGGCTCTGACATGGGACAGCAGATTGTCAAACTGGGTCCAGGACTGGCGAAAGCACCGCTTAAAACAGCCATCACCCAGACACAGCTCTTGGAGTAGATGGTGGAACTCTTAACTCTGAGCGCCGCAGGAGAGTTAGGTGAACCCAAAAATGGTGCCGAGCAGGTCTTGGGTCACGCCTCCTCCACATTAAATAAAGCTCAGTAATTCCCTGGATGTAGTCCAAGTTTTTCTAAATCAAAACAACAGATGCAGAGGGTATTGCACAGCCGCAGTTTATCTTTCTAGAGTGTACAGAGAGAATTTAGTCGCAAAACCAAATTCCCAAACTTGAGCACCCTTGGCGCATGAATTAAGTGACTGAAATGTTAACGTCCAACTAGGGGCTTAATTCTCGATAAGAGTTGTTAGTTTTACCATCACAGCAAAACTTCACACTGGTCTCTGAGAGTTGAGAAAAGTGCTTGTAAACTCATCACTATGAATAATTATGATTCTCAGAATGTATATCATTGGACCACTGTAGACTGCTTAAAATGAACTTTTCATATTTTCAAACAGCAAAAATAAGGCAACTTTAACCTTAAATTATGTGAAACACTGCCTGGTAGTACATAATTTACCAAAGCAACCCCCCAACTAGAAAATATAGTAACAAACTAGCTACCTAGTTAGGTAGCTAGCTACATATTGAAGTAGCCTCGAGTACACCCTTATCCCCTTGCACACACACAAACACCTTACAACCGTGCACATTAACAACTCAGTCCAACTCAACTATAAATATGCATTGTCTCGCATAGCCATAACACTGACACTATCACCCCTCACCCCAAGACTAGCACTCACATTGGGGCTAACTCTGATGCGGATAAGTGGTTATTTTCAGACCATCTCCTCAGCCGCGTAATGGTAATGAAGCCATCTGGAATGTGGAATGAGATTACTAACAAATGTTCCATACCTCCTCCGCTCCCCTCTCCCACGTGTCGCGTGCTGTCCCCCCAATAAAGCAGGCATCTCAAATTGGAACAGCATGTTGTCTGGGAGCGTGCACCTCATTTATAAGATTAAATTAAAAGCCATGGTTGCGCTCGGATGGAGTTTTGCGACAGCGGAGGGGAGGTTCTCAGCTGCATACAATCATCTAGCCGACGCGTGATTGGTCGGTGGCGAGTGGTGGCACCTACTTCCTGTCACCTGGCCCAATGTGTCAAATGCGGCACCTAAGTTAACTTAACGTTAATGACGCTATGGTTATGATGAGAAGTGGGGAGGGAGCAAATTGAGTAGTGCTTTTGTGGCAATGGTATTATTGGATATGTAGGAGCAGAAATAGTGGTTGTTATAATAGCAATAGGATACATAGTAGTCAATGTACTAGTATGATACATGTGTAGGCTACTAGAAACTAAAGCAATATTACAGTCACACGTGTAGCAATGAAAACTGAAGGAGCAGCTAGCAAGTAGTAGTTACTGCAGCAGTTTATTAGTAACAGTAGCTTTACTAATTGTAAATGTTCAGGTGCAGGAGGTGTTCAGGTGAGGCTATTAATGACCTCCTTTATTGATATTTTTTGTATTTTAACTGTATTCAACCAAGATCTTAGGAAAAATCTTGTGAAAATCAGACTTATTTTGATTTTCACATTTAATTCACTTTAATTACTGACTATGCTCTCCAGAAAAAAAAATATATATATATATATAAAAAAATAAAATAAAATAGAAAATAAAAACAAAAACAAGAAAATAAAACAAAAATGGACACTTCACCCACCTTGAAAAGTGGTTTGTACATGAACAATTGGTGAAGGCTAGAGGGGCTAGAGGGGCTGCAGCATCAGTCTACCCCAGGGCAGCTGTGGATACAGTTGTAGCTTACCATGAATGTAGAGTGAATGAATAATGAACACTGTAGCGCTTTAAGAGGCTTCAACAATTCTGTAATGTGCATTTCAAATGTAAGCCATTATTATATTTTATTATGATTATTATGATGATTATGATTATTATTATGATGATGATGATGATTATTATTATTATTATTATTATTATTATTATTATTATTATTATTATTATTATTATTATTATTATTATTATTGACACCATCCAGAAGTTTACACCAGGAATCAAACCTAGAACCTTTTTGCTATGATGCCACAGTCCTATTATGCTAATATGCCAGTTAAGTAGATGCTCCACCAATACATAAGTGTTATTATAGTATTAAAGGGGACATATTTAAAATCCACTTTTATGAGCTCTTAATGATATTATTACGGTGTTCCCTCATCATTATCTTACTTAATTTTATTTAGATTGACTCATACATGTTTGAGAAACTAAAGCAATATCACAGTCACACCTTTATTGTCCTGCATTTGAGGCTTTATGATCATGGTATTGGAATTGGTATTTAGTATGGAGTGTATTCGCTAGTATCAAAATCAAGTTTGAAATGTTTGTACTGTGACAACACTAATATAAAATAATGATCAACTTACACAATAGTTTAATACTAAATACCCCAAAAATAGCATAATATGGCTTCTTTAAAGTCAACATAGCTAACCATCAGTCACACATTGTGACTGATGGTTAGCACTAGCACCGCACTAGCACAAGTATTAGCAGTGATGGCAATAGCACTAGTAACAAGGCCAGTGTTTCTATACTGGTTTGCGCCTTGTCACAAATGCAGTAATACATCACACTCGGAGCAAATTGGCTTCCATAAATGGGCCTGTTTGGGCTGGCTGCCTGAAAACAGATGAAGTTTTATTGAAAAGGTGGAAGCGATTAGTTTAAGGGGGCGTCTCGAAAGTGTAATTCCCAAATGAAACGGGCCGGGCCTGTATTTATGAAGCCCGTGGCACAAAGAAGGGAGCTCGTAATGAGGCAATTAAGCAGAAGGGGTCTCCAGACTTTGAACTAGAACGCGGTGATTTTTACCAAAACATCTCACATTGATAGATACTCATAACTCAGGGGCCTTAATTGTGCTTAATTTGTTTAGAATAGGAATGTGCTTTCAATTAGGCTGTGGATTTGGGGCTAGCGTGTTTAAAGCAGCCTGTCAGGGGAAATTAAGATGCAGTTTGGTCGGGCCCTCATGTATTACTGTTTTTATCAGGGCAGAGATGGACATACCGACCAAATAGTCAAGTAGAGCCACAACAACTCGCTCTGTCCACTAGTTAGCAGGAATATTTAGGGTTGGGATAAATATTAGTGAGGAATGGGTTGAAAATATTTGAATTCACTTAGTGTTTTCAGTTTGAACCTTAATTTGCATGTCCATGGAGGTTTCCTGGATGGGCTTCCTGGCTAGCCAAGAATACTTGATTTTACTATTAACAGTTTGCAGTGGCATCATGCTGCGGGTGTTCTGCATGTATCTGTATGGTGGAATGTTCAGCAGTTACCATACCAACACAATGCACACATTAGCAAACATTGCCAAAAATGTTTTAAGATCTGAAAACTCAAAAAAAATACTGTAACACAGGATCAGTGTGATCAATATGAGTGCTCGTGGTCACGTTTAGGTGTTTGCATTTCATCAAGATGAGAGTGGCTAACTGAACAACTGATGGCTAAAGCTAGCTAGTTTGTGGCAGTAACTTTATGTGTGAGAGACTTATTTAACAGTACGAAATCAGTTGATGTGTTCTTTCTGGTCAGATTGTGTTAAAACAAAACTCAGATTAAAGTCTAATAGAGCTTCCGATAGAGTATAGTGCCTACAGTTAGCATCACACCCTCAGGCAATGTTGATGACATCAGCTGCAAAGTATCAATAGGCCTACTTTACAAATACTGATTGTCTGTAACAGGGCCAGTTCCAGGCATTTAGTGGCCCTAAACAAGATTTTTGGTTGTGGCCCCTATTGGATACATAGTTTTAAAAGATCAATAGACAAGGTGATTGGATAAATAAATGGATGGCCATGTAAGAAAAACATATTGTATTAATCAAAAGTGAAAACATTAGGCTATATTCAGGGCTTGCAGCTACACCCCGCTGGCGTTATTAATGCTAACACGCTAACTTAGCATGACATTATTAGCAAACCCCCCCCCCCCCCCAAAAAAAAAACAAAACAATAGTTCACTCACCTTTATGCAGCACTTTTCTTTTTTGATGTTTTCATCCTTCAGCATCACTCCTAAGCTTTATTTTAAGAGCCCTTTCATTTTTTGATGACCCTATGATGTAAAAGCACAAATAAATTTGGTCAGGCCACGGCAGTTCTCTCTAAGGGTGTGGCCCACTCTAGTGATTGTGGTCCTAAACAAGCAGTTAGTATGTTTATGCATGTGAGGAAGCTGGCCCAAAGTGATCAAGTTAGGAGGCAGACTCAAAAAAAAGTCCCATTAGACAAAATTTATTGTCAGCGTTGTGGTAGAGATGTTACGCTCGAGCCTCTCAGCTCGACACTATGCCGACCCTATGAAGCAGAAGTGTCGCCGAGCATTGTTTCAATACGCGCTTCACCATGCCAAAAATCACGTGACCAGTCAAACCAAGGCCTCGTTACGTCAGAAGTGTCGAGCTACGGTTTCAAGCTGCTTCGCGGGAATTTTGATGAGGGTGGCTTGTAATTGTGTCAGAGCTTTAAAAGAGTCTGAATCCCCCCAAGAATTGTGGGTTTTGAGAGGAGGAGATTTTGTTGACACATTTCTAACACTTTAGTTATTCAATAAGGGAAAGTTTATCTTAAAGCAGGTAAGATACAACAGGTAAGAATAGATTACACCTAGTACAGATACATTTATATACACTTGGTGACATATTACATAACATAAGATACACTCCACCACACACACATCAATATACACCTAGGCATATATAATACACATAGTCATAGTTTTAGGTAAGTGACATAGGGAAGTGATATAGGTAAGTGGTAGGTAAGTGTTGAGAGTGAGTTTGAGTGGTTGAAAGAGAATGTGAGTGAGACAGTAAGGAAGAGATGTGGAGGGACAGCTATTGCCACCAAAAAGAGCACGGTCATGTGCATGGGAGCACTTTGACTTAATAAGCCAGAATTTACAAATACCTTATCTCACATCCCCCCCCCCCCCCCCCCCCCCCACACTCACACCCCTGACACCTTTTCCAAAAATGGTCCAATTTCAGAAAAACTACAGTTGCACAATCACTATCCCAGTTACTTAACCACATCATTTTATTCTCCAATTTTTCCAAAATGCCTCTGTAGCTGCAAACTCTTTTGTTGGCCAAGTCAGAGTAAAACTAATACAAACATATAAGTATAGGACACAAAGACACCAGTTTGAAAAGTGTTTTTTTTTGTTTTTGTTTTTTATTAGAAAGTAGCCATTTTATTGGTATAGCACATTTAAAAACATGAGTTGCGCCAAAGTGGGAAAAGCAACTTAATTTAAACACAAGTTGACACAAAATAATGTAAAACAATTTCATAATAAACATAAGTTATAAGAGAATAAAAATAAAATGGAAGTGATAAAATTCATCCAGACAAAAGTCACAGAAAAGGGGAGTGGGGGTTAGAGGAAGGGGCGAGGTTCACAAAAGCTTTACGTCACATCCACACAAATGCATTACAGACAAATCCAGCAGATGTCGCTCTTCTGATTGTGTCAAATGATTTGAAGCAGTGTGTCATTTTCAGTGCAGTTGTCTCAAAGTGGTTCAACGTTTCATGAGGTTTCGTTTTTTTCCATCACTACGTTGTGTTACCCCGTGAACAAAAATCATAAATATTTACAAAAATTAATGGTGCTCAACAAAACTAAGCAACAGAACTTAAACAACTAAGGAAAAAGCCATGTGTACCCTGGCTACACTGATGTCCCTCATCTGTCTAATTAGCCCTACTAAAATACTCTCCTGCACCCGAAGCTCCTCCCCCTGGTATACACAATCTCTTCCCCAGGTGCTGTGAGTGTAACATTAGCAGAATCTTAAATAAAAAAACATATCTCAGGGCCCAAGTCCCTTAACTACAGTGTTTAACAAAATAAACTATAAACACTTATATCATTGAAACAAAAATACATTTATTTATTTATTTATTTAGAAAATGGACAGTGCATATTAATGAACATAAGATACATATGTAAATATGCCAGATTTTAGCCACAGGCTAGTTTCCATCTGTTCTCCCTGGACAGGTTGATGGTCACATTTAACATAAAATACCACATACACAAAATACAGTCAAATACAGAAAAAGGACAGAAGCCAAGTAAAAAACATAAACTCAGGAGGGTTACTACAACTTTTAAAGTGCTGTGTGTATTGCACAAGTCCTAAAGTGCTGTGTGTATTGCACAAGTCCTAAAGTGCTGTGTTTATTGCACGAGTTCTAAAGTGCTAAGTGTATTGCACGAGTTCTAAAGTGCTAAGTGTATTGCACGAGTTCTAAAGTGCTAAGTGTATTGCACGAGTTCTAAAGTGCTAAGTGTATTGCACGAGTTCTAAAGTGCTAGGTGTATTGCACAAGTTCTAAAGTGCAAAGTGTATTGCACATAACCTAAAGTGCAAGGTGTATTGTACAAGTCCTATAAGTCGAGTATTTTATGTAAAGCAAAACATAGGACATTAATACCAAAAAAATAAACAAACTTAAACCAATTTCCCCCTCCTCATGGTCTGGCCCACGACCCCACTCAAGCCTATAAAAGTGGTTGACATAGGGCTCTTTGTTTGGACCATGTGGAGATGCAGGTATTAAACTGAATTGACACATTTAACTAAATAAAATGTTTAAACTAACTAGTGTGTGGTGATTTAACTGATTGAAAAACTAAACAAAACAAACCCAGGATAGTTCTATTTAGTTTTGTATTGCAAAATTATTGAAAATGACCATGTAAAAATGTGCACAAACAAAATGGTAACATTAAAAAAGGGACAAAGGCCCACTTTGTCACAATGCACAATATCCACAATATCTTGCAGGTTTTCTTTCTTTGTGCAGCCTATTTTGGTATGGATGTTTTATGCAATGCCTTGTTTGTGTATATCAGTGTTGTCACAATATTAACATTTCATTTAGACAGTAGAATTGTAATATAAATCATAGTATCTTCTTTTATATATAGCCATGTAGTTTATATTCCATGGTGATATAAATGAATATAAAGTAATCCCTCAGTTGTCCAGATAGGTCCATAGTGGTCCATGGGCATATACAAGATTAGTATGGTCTTATACTTATTCTGGTACAGCTCAAAATCATCCTAAAGCTATTTTTGTCCTATGAATGTGATGCTGAAATAAATATTCCGTTTTGAAATCAGTTTTAGTATCGATTAGTATTTCCTTTTCAACACATTTGACAAATACATTGGATCATGGGCATCATTTTAGAGGCCCTCTGACCTTAAACACGCACACTAGGTTAATCCTCCTTATAGCCCAGGCAGTGGAGAAGAGTCCTCAAACACTGCACTGCTGTCACCCACTGCTCCAATAAGCTGCCCCAGAGAAACAATGTCTGATTTTTTAAGGTGCCTTTTATTGGTTCATATAAGTTTCAAATTTATGAATCTGATAGTGTAGTTGTACATTTGCTGTAGTTCTAAATACACAATGAACAAGTTATTGATTTAGCTGAAATGTTCCACAGTATTATATGAAACATGGCTCTCTTACATTTATATTACAGGTTTTATTGCTCAAAAATACATTAGAAAAGCATGCATTGTCACTGAGAACGGGCTCGCCTCTCCGCAGATTAGGCCTGTAAATTGATGTGATGGCGTCACCTGTCCTGTCAAACATTCCAGGCAAAGCAATGACAGCTCCAGGAAGACAACAAGCTGTAGGCCCACCACCAGAAAAGTTACATAATGCAACATTAATTTAAAGTTTGAGCTTTGTTCTGGAACATGTATATAAATAAATATACAATCATGTCAGGAGCAGATTTAAAAACTCTTCCTTTACATCTGATTTTACTTTGAATGCTTTGGAGTACAGACATGTGACTAGGCTCTTTGTGAAGCTGAGCTCCTCTAGTTTGGGCATTTGTCTCATTTACTGTTACTGTGTCTGATCTACTCTCATTGTAAGAAGAAGTAAGTAGATTATTTCTGGTAAATATAAATAGAAGTTAATCTGCTGTATGGACATATAGACATTAGATTGAGCATTTGTTGGGTGTTGACAATTCCTTTTTCACAGTTGAAGCCAAAATAAAGCTTGCAATAAAGTAAAACAAAAAAACAAAAAACAAAACAGAATTCATATAAAAGTCCTATCATTTTTATTTTTATTTTATTTTTATTTTTTTGTATATGTGGTGGTATGTTGACAAAAGAAAATAAAACCTGAAAAATTCAAACTTTCCTGAACAGGTATGTCAGAGAAAAAAGAAATTTTCAATTGACACTTAATTTCAACAACAGGTAGCCATCCTGCATGACTACAGAATAAACCTCAGTTTCTACCTCTGGGCTGACTGGCACATGAGCTAGAGCAGGAGAGGCAGGATGGGGCGCTCTGTGGATGAGATAAGACTTCTCCTGACACACAACCAGTTCCTTCCTATTCACAGTCCATTACTCCTGCCAGCCCCACTCAGGCTGCCGCCTGTCACTCATCACCCCAAACATCCACACTCTTACTCAGGATGCTTTCCTCACCTCTGCCCCTCATCTCCTCCGCTTTGTTAGCTGCATGTCAGTGTCAGGTGCAATCCCAACTGAGTTATCCAACGTGGCATGTGCGTGGGTGTAAAATCCTCTGATGGTCAACCCCTCCTGTTCCTGTTTCTCCTCTATCCCTCCAAGCCTCCTTCCATCACAAATCTGGCTTGTCTGCTTTGGTGAAGACTCCACAGTCTCCAAGGAACAGTTAGGATGAAATACCCCCCAATGAAGCAGAGATACTTGGCAGATGTTAAAGAGCCACCAGGGACCAAACCTCAGCTGATCCCTGTGTGTAATTGTCCAACAGGCAAAGCACTGGTTGCAGGTTTTTCAAATATTTTGTCATGTCTGTTCACAAGTTAAAGAAAGTACCCACTGTTTAGAGCAGTTACACTATGTATGTAGTTTGGTTATTTCGTTGATTGATTGGCTGAAGGTGTCTTAGTTGACCTTTTTCTTTTCTTTTTTTGTATTACTATTGTAATTATTATTATATATTTATTTTATTAGGAGTCTGAAATAAATGTTGTTTGATAGATTGATCTATATGGAGAAGGCATGGAGTGAGTTAGCTGGAGTTTGGGATTGACCAGACACTGTAATCTGCATTTTCATTTGTCAAGATGCTGTTACTGTGCATATAGTAGTTCTGTACAAGCTTTTACCAGCAAAAATGTCTTGGAACTTTTTCCTAATGATTAACTCCAAAATTCTAAATAGTGCTAGTGCATGTCAAAGTAGTTAATTAGCTAACAATAATGCTAGGGCTAACTTAAAAGATGAATAAGTGGAGTGAAAGATTAATACAGAGTTTTTGTAATGAGTTTTCAAATAAGGTATGATTAGATAAAGTTAAAGTAATTTTCAACATATAGCAGCTACTATAATTGCAGATTAAAGTGGACATCAAATCCAAAATAATTCATGATATATCCATTTTGAACTGTGATTGTAGTAGCTTTTACAAACCAGCAGGTGTGATTGTTACATATACCTTTAACAACACCTCACCCTTTGCTTTGCTTCCTAACCTTTTGCAAAAAAAACCCAAAACTTTTTTACCTCTCAGCCCCTCCCCTTGCCCCTTGTATTGGCGCATGCTTCAGATTCACCACCTCGGCATAATCACCCCACTGCGGTTTCCTGCCTCTTTCTCTTGTGTCTTTGTCACAGGGGTAAACCTGGTCTCCATTTAATTAGGCTGAATAATGGCCGTGCATGTGTGGACTTAATCCCCTTGGCTAGCTCCGGTGCTTTAATGGTTTCCTTGTCACTCACCAGGCACAGTATAAAAAAGCCGCAATAGGGCTTTTCAGCGCGCACACCTTTCTCTTTCACGGCACGAAGTCTCCACGACGCAACCATCCGCGCTTTCACCACCTCCGGATCCACTGTTTGAAGGCTGAGCTCCTGAATTTTGATTAATTTGATCCACCGCCAAAACCCGTAGTGTTAACTTTTGAATTTAGATGTCTTTAAATGCCTTCAAATTTATGCTTTTAAAGAGGGGGTATTTTACGTCTATGGGGCATTAACTGCTAACACATAACATATTTTGAAAATGCTATATTCACAAAAAACAACATATTAACATGTTTCACTTTCATAAGTTTGTCTTTTCTTTTTGACCCTCTGAGTCCCTTCTGAGCGCCATCACAACATAATCCTAAATCCTCTTCAGGCATGTTTTTGATGAGGAAACAACATTATAACATGGTAGAAGCTCAGAAAAATCCAATTTCCATAATACCCCCCAAAATACTGTATCCATTTCTGGGAAACTGAAAACATAATTTGGTAACGCTTTACAATGACACCTTAATTAGCTTAATACCTCATAAACAAGACTTAATTAATAATAGCTCAAGCTTAATAACTTACAAGGTAAGTATGAATAAAGTTTCTTCATTATGAATGGTTTAGGGTTAGGGACTTGGTTCATTGCTTGATTTCTGGAAAGTTCATCCTATGCTAATGATTATATTCTAGCTGAGAAATGGGGACTCCCTAAATTTCATCCACGGGCAACATGTCCCAAAGCCCGGCCCTTAACCAAATTAACTGACACTAATCCTAACCTTAAACCTTAAAGAGAGGTTATTATACAAAATAGACTTTTTGGAGTGTTCTACCATGTTATAACATTCTCTCGAGGTTTCATATGTCATGCATACACGTTTGAGTCATTTTACAATGTCTCAATTGTAATTTGATATTGCATCAAGAGCTTAAAAATGAAACATGTTTTCTGCAAATTTAACATTTTGTGTGACATGTGTGTTAGCAGTTAATAACCCATAGAAGTGTGATAAATCTTCTTCAAACTTTTTTGTGATGCATTTGCTAGCATAGCCACCAAATCAGAGGAAAGGATTAACAGTTCTAAATGACATTTATATTTGATATATAATCATTGATATTTTATTATTATTGTAAGGAGGTTATAACATCTAAATTATATTTAATTATGGGTTTTAATAAAATTCACCTTGTAGCACTATGTTTACAAAGGGTATATTACACTTCTATGGATTATTAACTGCTAACACAAAACATATTTAGATCACCATGTTACCTTTTGTTGTTTTGAAAATGCTATACTCGCCAGAAACAAAGAATTCACATTTTATAAGTTTCAGTTTAGCTTTTGAAGCTTTGAGTCTCTCCCTCTGCTCTCACTCCCCCTTCACTCCCTCCTTCAAGTTACAATTGTTTTAGTGTATTTTTTGTATTATGCTTTGGCATATTTATGGCTTGTGGACTGAGCTTTGGATAAGATTGTGCTGCTAACAGTAAGGAGGTTTTAAATAGGGCCCAGGAAAGATCTCTAGATTACTCAAACATGGATGACATATAAAATCACTTCAGGCATGTGTTTGATGAGAGAGCAACACGGTAGAAAGCACTAAGAAATGATTTTGCATAATACCCGTTCTTTAATTATTACAAACCAAAAGGCAAGAGATGAAGGGATGTCTTACTGCAGTCATCTCAGTGCAGCCTTAGATTGCAGGCTCTAGCTCTGCAGATTTATACTATTGGATAGAGCACATCTCACCAGAATCTAACCGGTAGCCATATTGAACCAGCCTGTCCTTTACGCATGCATTTTTTCATCTTTACGCCAATGTATCATTCCATTTGTAACTTTTCAGAGAATGCCAAGAGCTAAAGCAACAAAGATCTAACATTATAAGACCATAAATATCCCCCAATGTACGCTCCAGCCTGCAGATCTACAGAGCCAGTATAAATCTTTTAAATTATAAATCAATAAATAGTTAATACAATAACAGGAATCTTGATAAATATTTAAGGAGAGGGGAGGCAGACAGAGAAGGTGGGTGCTGGAGAGTAGAACACATTGGTGGTGGGTAAATTGAATGCACATTTTGAAAGATTACAAAAACAAAAAGTCAATGAGATTAGTTTTAAGCACTTTTCATAACTTTCAGAGGGTGGAAACAAAATGGGTACAAGGTCTTTAAGCTATAAAAAAAAATAAATAATAATAATCTAGTATTTTAGTTTGAACCAAGTAAATGTATTGAGAATGTCAAATGGTCAGATTTTCTGCAGTGACAATAATACATGTGTGGAGAAGAGCTAACACTGTTCTGATACTTACATGCAAAAATTCCAGCAGATGTTGTGAGAACGCCACCTGCTGGCACACTAAAGAGTGAAGAAATGTATACATGGCTTGTCCAAAGAATCAACATTTGGCCATTAATCGATAGATATTAATTTGAACAAGTACTGAAATAAAAACATCGCATATATAGTAGATTGGTTGCCTGACCAGCTAGCCCCTCCTCCATTCTGTTCAAATCCAAAACAGAATGTATGGAACCGGACCATAAGACCTGATTTATTTATTTATACATGGGAAACCAATGAGAGCACTTGGGCTCTCTTTTTCATGGGTGCCCTGTTCAAAACACAAACAGAAAAAATAAAAAATAAAAAAACAACAACAAGAAAACAAACAAAAATATAAGTCCATATAAACCCTAACCTAACCCATCAAAAACAGGTGCAGGTGTATGTATAAAAATGTGTTAACAGATTATTAAATTACTATTGTGTCACCAATGACTCTAATTTTGCCTTTTTCTTGGAGTGTGTTCCATTTTTGTGAAGCAAAGCAACTAAAAGCCCTCTCCCATCTCAGTTCTGGTGTGGCACATCCTTAGCTTTATACAGTCATGTGACCTGGTATTAAATGTTCCAGTATCAAGATTAAAAAGCAGGTGAGGGATTCTGGCAGTTTTTGAAGTCATCCCTTGGAGATTAATTTATAATACAGTGCTGTTCTTCTGTGTAATTTTTTTTTATTTACTTGTCAGCCACCATGTTTGTTTTGACACAAACAGACCATGCGTCTCTCTGACTGGTCAATCCACCTGTCAATCATGCCCAAATGAAATTGGGGAGACAGGATACAGTTCCAGACCCACTCGTCTTTGAAAGGTTTTGTCAAAATGTGTGGTTCTGGCCGGCCATGTAGGCTAATTGGTAACCTGGTCAGCAAGTTGAAATTTCTATTTGAGTTCATAAACTCACAAGAATTCATCTGGTACAGCTCCTGCTGTTGCGATTGGACCCGGGTCTCCAGTAGTTCAGACCAATAACAGGGCAGCATTGGGCGGAACCAAATGTTATATGCCCAAACAAACCAAAACAAACATGGCCAGGTTAGCAAATTGGACCTTTCCAGAATGTAATGGTTAGAATGGCTGGGATCTTAATCAGAACTAGTATATGATATTAAAATGTATTTAATGTCTACATCAGGATTAAACTGAGCTCAAAACAGGACCAAATCAGAACTAGTGTGAATGCACTCATAATTAAGTGCGGTATGAATATTGTACGATACATTATGCAGACCTGTGTTGATTTGACATTGTCCGTGAATGCATTTGGCTCACGTTAGCGTTCCTTGTCCCGCTTGGTCCATTGATGTTGTTTACATAAGACCAGGTTGAGTGCCAAAGCGTGGCACTCTGCGTCTGTAACCCGCTCTGCACCTCCGAAGTGGATTGCATGTGATGGGTGATATACAAAATGTGCAAAAATGGTCAAACAATTTTTCACTTTTGCTTAGGCTGGACGGGTGCTGTCATTTTGCATACACAAGCAGGTCTATGTAGCACGCACAGCTGCACAGGCAGTAGTGTACTCAGGCTTACTGGCACACAGCTGGAGAAGGAGGGTTTCTAAGGAGGATGTTAAAATAGCTTGTAAAATGTAGCCTATATTTGGGTTATTGTATTGTGGCTTGCTTTTACACATCTGCTTTTTATTACTAAAGATATCATAAGGAGTATTGATGTTGTAGTAGCAGTTTTACTATAAAGTAGCTAGTAGTAAAAAGATGCATGCAACTTTTTTGGTCCATGGAGATGCTATTGCTTTGCCTTGAATGTACCACAGTGTGCCATTGAACATGTCTATGCCATTTCTTTTTATCTGATTAAAAACACAAAAAAAAAACCCTTACTGTGAGTAAGGTGGGTCATCTGTCATGACATTCTTTATCCTAAATCTATCCTTGAATAGTTATGGATCTCTTTGACCTAACCTTCGTGATACTATCTGTTATTACGCAGAGTGTATCTCGTCTGTTAGCCTACGAGACGAGGTGTCCAGCAGCCTCGCGCCGCTTAGATTACACTAAATTGGTACAATTGTTTTGATGGTATAAATACACTGTATGTATGTTTATTTGGCAGCTGAGGGTGAGATGCCACTCTTAGGGACAATTGATTGATTGTGCACAATTGATTCCATAAATCTGACTTTTTGATTCAAGACAACTTCTCTGTTGATTTTATATTTTTTAAGATTTTTATTATTAGAAATTCCACAACACACTTTTTCACAGATCTGACCTGTAAGTGGTCTGGTGGGATTATTTGCTTGTCTTTTTTTCTTTTTCTTTTTTTTTTTTTTTACAAAAACATTGCATCAATAGTTTTTGACAATATAGCCTTCACTTTTGTCTCTAAATGCTACACCTTGGGATCCCACTGGAGGAGCTGGAGGACGTGTCTGGGGTGAGGGAAGTCTGGGAGTCTCTGTTTAGACTTCTGCTCCCGTGACTCGGCCCAAGTTAAGTGGAAGAAAATGGATGGGTGGATGGAGCTTTGTAGTCCATATAGAACTTATTTGCTGTCAAGATCAGCAGCTGAATGTAAAATACTACAACACCGATGACGATGGCAGTTCCCATGGCAATTTCTTGAATAAGGTGAATATTGGTTTATTATCGCAATTTGTCAATTGGTTGCTGTGATTAGCTAAAGCCTGCTGTGACTCCCTCCCCTTCACAAACCATGTGACGGAACATGACAATCAGATGTTAGCCAGGTTATTGAGGTCAAAATATGTCTGCTGTCTGCATCTCATGATGAATCTCTCTCTCTTTTTTTTTTTTTTATTGAAGAACACCCAGTGACATAAAAAACATACAATATTTACAGCTTACTATTTACAGAGAAAGTTGTGTGTTGTTGTGTGAAAGTGTTGGAGAGGGGGTACAGTACAGTACCTGCATTAGTCTGTCTTGGTTTTCTTTGTAAATATGTGTGTGAGTGTGTGTGTGGGTGAAGATAAAATAATACTAATAAAAATAAAGTAAAAATAACAATAACAGGTTTTATTATTGCTGTCATACTCAGTGTTCAATGGTTGGTCAATATTGCTCTATGTTAGTTTTGTGGTCCTAATGGTGGTATTGGTTATTTAGATTTAAATGTATAATGTGTGTGCGTGCGTGTCCTGTACAATGCATTAAAAGAGGCAAGGATTTGGTGAGCCCGCACTCAAGGGGCAGTACCCCCTAGGAACGGGCCCATTCCTCTTTTTATGTATTTGTTGTCAATTATTATTATTATTATTGATTAATAATTAATTTATTATTATTAATAACAATTATATATATATATATATATATATATATATATATATATATATATATATATATATATATATATATATATATATATATATATATATATATATTTATCTCTTTAACGTACAATATTTAATTTGAAAAAAAAAATTGTACTATAATTCTTTTTTTTTTTTTTTTTTTTTATCACCCAGCCCTAACATGTGTCCAACAGGCTCCCCATTTCATGCAGGACAACTGAGCAGGAGAGATAGCCACTTCCCTGTTATCCTCCCATCCTTCTATCTCGCTGGCAGCCCTAATGTCTCTATTGTAAGTTAATTTGCCATAACGCTCCCTCCATGCGCCATGATCACCCGTGAATACCTCCATAACTCTCTCTCTCTCATCCACGCCTCTCCAATGACACCGCTAGCTGACATTTCAATTTAACCCTAACAAATGGCCCCCCTATCACAATACTACATTATTACCACTATTACTTTAAGATGGCCGCCGATCCCATCATCTGGCGGCTCCTCGGGGGAGAGATGCGGCGCTTTGTTTATGTGAATGTGTCAGCGCTAATATATGCTTTCTGCAGAGTGTACTTACGGAAGCGAAATGATCCCCTTTACTGGACCGTAATAGAGGAATTATTGATCATATCTTTACTCCTGATGTCCCGCCGCGGGTTGTCAATTGATGTAGTCGTCTCTCTTCCTCCTCCAAATGATCTCGCCGTTCTCTAGTACATTATCCAACCGCGCACTGAATAAATCCATGAGCTCATTAGGTCCATGAAATAGTAATATTGTCTATTATTTTTCATCTGCTCCAATGGCTTGCTTCACCTCAGTGTTTGTTTTTTTTTATAATAATGATTCTGGAGAGACGAAAACAGACAAAAAAGTGAAGTAGTATGTTTGTTGAATGGATAAGCTTTGGTTTATAGATCCAGGCGGGTAATAAGTTAAAATATTGCAACCTGACTGACGTTGGAAGGGAAGAGATGATGGAGAGGATGAAGAGGCTGATGGTTCTGCTGCTGCGGTGGAGGTGGATTGTAGAAGGAATGGCAGAATGTTCAGAAGCAAAGGAGGTTGTGATTGGCAGGAAGTGACAGGAAGTTAGTTCTTACAAATGTATATTGTCAATATGCAGTATTTACAAAATATATTTTTATGGATATTTTGATCATTTTATTGACAGAATTATGTTTTTTCTAATGTATTTATGCAGTTCAGAATAATAAATAAACATTACACGCCAAAATATGAAATGTTCACCATGTTTATATGATGACACCTTTTTGCATTTATGTATGTGATGATCCAAAGCAAATAGTTTAGATTATAAGATTATTAATTGAGACAGATTTGTTTTATGCCATACTCTAGAATACCATAGCCAAAAGAACAACATTTCCATGGAAACAAGCACACCACATAGGCAAATTTTGTGGAGATGCTAGTCTGCTCACAGTAATGATGTGTGTTCTTTAAGTTTTTCATTGCAATAAAACAATCACATTGAAAAACATGCTTTATTAGTGTTTGTTTTTTTTGTTTTTTTTTTGTTTTTGTTTTTTTTTGCTAAAAACATATGTACTAATGGTAAACTTTCTTTTAAGTGTACATATCTTCCAATTTGATACTTCTGACCTGGCACTTAGCTCAAGAAATGTGTACTGGTAGAATAATTGGACAAATGCCAATGACACATTTCTAGAAATACAAAGTCTAGACTACAAGCTCAAAAAATAATGACAGATGGTATGTAAATTAATTTTCAGGCGCTGCTTGAGCCAAAATCTGATGCAGGTACATACAAATTCTCCCGTAATGGCCTGGCTTCCTCTTTGTGCAATCCCATCGGTGCCACCAACCGCGTTCAAATTGGGAGGAAGCCAGCAGGACCTTCGCTTCGACACCTGTAGTTTCCACCGTCCCCGCTCATAAGGGGCTGACACACAATATCATTTCAATGTATAATCATAAAAAGCAGGGCCAATTTGAAGCACGGCGCGGAGGTGGGCACGCGGTCGAACAGCGCGCTCCGACCACAGCGAGAGGTAATCAGGTCCATTCACAGACAGCGAGGAGACAGGCGGCTAACAGCGCGACCGTGGGCTGAAGCGCGCACCAATCAGCCGGCGGACCTCCAGACTGCACAGGGAGATCCAGGGCCCATAATCACCCCAGCGGAATGGGGGGACTTTGGGCTAACAAGGCCTTGTTCGTGCCCCTGCAGGGTGGTGCCGACACGTCCGCGCTCCACCTCCGACATCAGTGCATCAGGAAATAACATGCTTGGGTGATGCGCACACGTTTTAGAAAACAGGTAAAGAAGTAAATACATATTTTTGGTGGATTCAAAATTGTGACAGTAAAGATCGAGTATTATGCTTTTTTCCAGGAACTTATTATTAAACTGTAACATACTTTCATTTTCGTTTTGCATTTTGTTAGTTGGTAACTGCAGTATTGTTCTAAAATAGCTTAGTAACACAGTAATGGTGATGGTGAGCTACTATTGTAGCCACACCTGCCCTCGGGTAGGCAGAAGTGAGTCTGCTGATCCACGCCATCGTCCCCTCCAACCACCAGCAGACACAAACACACCACTTTCAAAGTAGTTAAGGTGAGTAAAGTGTTTTGCCTAAGGACCCAAGAACAGAACTCGGAAAACGATCCTCTGACCTTTGAGTTGGAGGACCAAAATTCTAACCACCAAGCCTCTGCCTTCGTATAGAAATGGGACCACTGACTTCCTGCTTAAAAAAAAAAGTTGTATTAATTTTATTTATTTATTGCGATTTCATTGCCTGCTCTTACTTGATTTAACTGGTTTGATTGTTTTCAAACTGGTGAGAGTAAGCACTTTATTTAATTTTGCCTTATCTGTCTCTGTGCAGGACTTTGGAAATGATCTGTTTATGAAATGTGCTATACAAATACAGATGATTGGATTGAATTGGAAAACTGCAGAACTGAGAAGCCCCGCATCTTCATACCGGCATTTCACCATCTCAAGTAGCTGACTGTAATTTACGAGTAAGTTGTAGAATATAGCTCGAGACTTGTAAGAAGAGCCATGAGACTGCTCTGCACTGTGGGATTGTTCATTCAAGCCTGGCTATTCTTATGTATTGGGAGTCTGTAGGGAGTATTATACCTCTGATGATGTAAGCCAAGATAACAAGGGCTGGCTCAGAAGTACAAATTCTCTATCACTTTATTTTTAGAAAAGGTAAAACTGAAATTTTCTGAGCACTCAAGCTTGAAATGCAGAATAATGTAAAATTACACAAACATGCACAAGTCAATGAAAATACATATCCTTGAGTAAGCTAATGATGAAGGAACACTATAGGGTTAAAAGCTTAGTTTTGCTCTGTATCAGATTGAAAGTATACCATTTGGCAAAGGTAATAAAAAATGTAGTTCATAATATGGCATTTAAAATGTATCCAAAAACGTATTACAGGGACAACTGTATTGTAAATTGTGGTATTGGAATCGGTATTGGCATTGTCCATTCTATTTTATGCTCAAAATTTATTCAATTTAGTTTATTTTTTTATGGTTTCACTTATCACAACTCCACTTTTTGCTAAAGTTCCTGTACCTGATTTTAAAAAGTGAAAAATCGAACTACTTCATTTTAAATGTTTTGCAGTGGTCCAAAGTTATTCCTCACTTACCTTATGCATTCCAAATGTTGTAACAATTCGCTGTGATGAGTTTCTAAGCACTTTTCACAACTCTCAAGAGACCGGTACGGTAAAGCTAACACAAACTAGTATGCTAACACACACATCAGACTTCAGATGCAGACAGCACACAGCAGACTTATTTTAATGTCAAATGCTACTCACAATATATTTGTTCTGGAGCAAGACAAGTTTTACTCAAATACATGGAAAAAACTGGGTACCTGAACTTTAATGATTATAGAACATTGGTTAGAAGCTCCAAGCCAGTTTAGCATACTGTAGGACCTTTAAATACTCTCACAGTAAGAGGATACATGTGGGAGTTTCCATGTTTAGCCGCAGTGGGTTTCCTCTGGTTTTCCTTCTCTACTCTTTAAAAACATACTTTCTTTGCTCCGGTCTGTGCCAGGCCCTAAACACTGGCACCAAGTGTTTCCCAGTCCTCCCAAAGAGTTCAGAGTCTACTGCATAGCTGTACTGTGCTGTGCTAACAGGTTGGTTCCACAAATGTCAGCATGTACACCACATCATGTTTTATATTAAGTGTCAATAATGTAAAGAAAATATGAAAACTACACAAACTCTCAGGTTGCTTGCATTCATATACCATTAACACCCTTTAACCTTAGTTACTTTTGAACTTGTCTTAAAAACATGCAAAACAGGACTAGTTTATTGTAAACAATCTGCACTGGTCCAAAATTTTTCCTCACTTTCCTAACGCATTCCTAGAATACTATGTATGCACCACAGTGCATTTATAATTGCTCTTCACACATAATAAGCACGTAATAATACTTCCATCCATCCATCCATCTTCTTCCGCTTTATCTGGGGCCGGGTCACGGGGGCAGCAGTCTAAGCAGGGACTCCCAGACTTCCCTCACCCCGGACACGTCCTCCAGCTCCTCCGGTGGGACCCCAAGGCGTTCCCAGGCCAGCCGAGAGACATAGTCCCTCCAGCGTGTCCTGGGTCTTCCCCGGGGCCTCCTCCCGGTGGGACATGCCCAGAACACCTCCCTAGGGAGGCGTCCAGGAGGCATCCTGAGCAGATGCCCGAGCCACCTCAGCTGGTTCCTCTCAACGTGTAGCAGCAGCGGCTCTACTCCGAGCTCCTCCCGTGTGACCGAGCTCCTGACCCTATCCCTAAGGGTGCGCCCGGCCACTCTGCGGAGGAAGCCCATTTCAGCCGCTTGTATCCGCAATCTTGTCCTTTCGGTCATTACCCAGAGCTCATGACCATAGGTGAGGGTAGGAACGTAGATTGACCGGTAAATCGAGAGCTTCGCCTTCCGACTCAGCTCCTTCTTTACCACAACGGACCGATACAGCGACCGCATCACTGCAGACGCTGCACCGATCCGCCTGTCAATCTCCCGCTCCATCCTTCCCTCACTCGTGAACAAGACCCCGAGATACTTGAACTCCTTCACTTGGGGCAGAGACTCACCACCCACCCGGAGAGAGCAAACCACCTTTTTCCGGTCGAGAACCATGGCCTCGGATTTGGAGGAGCTGATTCTCATCCCAGCCGCTTCACACTCGGCTGCAAACCGCCCCAGTGCCTGCTGCAGGTCCTGGCTCGAAGAAGCCATCAGGACAACATCATCTGCAAACAGCAGAGATGAAATCCTGTGGTTCCCAAACCAAGCCCCCTCCGGCCCCTGGCTGCGCCTAGAAATTCTGTCCATAAATATAATGAACAGAACCGGTGACAAAGGGCAGCCCTGGCGGAGTCCAACACTGCACTGGGAACAGGTCTGACTTACTGCCGGCAATGCGAACACAGCTCCTGCTCCGGTCATACAGGGACTGGACAGCCCTTAGCAAAGAGCCCCGGACCCCATACTCCCAGAGCACCCCCCAAAGGACACCACGAGGGACACGGTCGAATGCCTTCTCCAGATCCACAAAACACATGTGGACTGGTTGGGCATACTCCCATGAGCCCTCGAGGACCCGATGGAGAGTATAGAGCTGGTCCAGTGTTTCACGACCAGGACGAAAACCACACTGCTCCTCCTGAATCCGAGGTTCGACTATCGGTCGGATTCTCCTCTCCAGTACCCTGGAATAGACCTTACCGGGAAGGCTGAGGAGTGTGATTCCCCTGTGGTGGTCCTTCTTATACAGAAGGACCACCACCCCGGTCTGCCATTCCACAGGTACTGTCCCCAACCGCCACGCGATGTTGCAGAGACGTGTCAGCCAAGACAGCCCCACAACATCCAGAGACTTGAGGTACTCAGGACGAATCTCGTCCACCCCCGGAGCCTTACCACCGAGGAGCTTGCCAACCACCTCAGTGACCTCAGCCAGGGTGATGGACGAGTCCGCCTCTGGGACCCCAGTTTCTGCTTCCTCCTCGGAAGACGTGACAGTGGGATTGAGGAGATCCTCAAAGTATTCCTTCCACCGCCCGACAACATCCCCAGTCGAAGTCAGCAGCTCTCCACCCGCACTGTAAACAGTGTTGGTGAAGCACTGCTTCCCCCTCCTGAGGCGTCGGACGGTTTGCCAGAATCTCTTTGAGGCCGTCCGATAGTCCTCCTCCATGGCCTCCCCGAACTCCTCCCAACCCCGAGTTTTTGCCTCTGTGACTGCCCGAGCCGCGGCACGCTTGGCCCGCCGGTACTCATCAGCTGCCTCAGGAGTCCCACGAGCCAACAAGGCTCGATAGGACTCCTTCTTCAGCTTGACGGCATCCCTTACTTCCGGTGTCCACCACCGGGTTCGGGGATTGCCGCCGCGACAAGCACCACAGACCTTATGACCACAGCTACGAGCAGCCGCATGGACAATAGAGGTGGAGAACATGGCCCACTCGGAGTCCATGTCTCCAACCTCCCCTGGGATCAGGGAGAAGCTCTCCCGGAGGTGGGAGTTGAAGACCCCCCTGACAGAGGGCTCCGCCAGACGTTCCCAGCAGACCCTCACAATGCGCTTGGGCCTGCCAGGTCTGTCCGGCTTCCTCCTCCGCCAGCGGATCCAACTCACCACCAGGTGGTGATCGGTTGATAGCTCAGCCCCTCTCTTCACCCGAGTGTCCAAGACACGTGGTCGGAGGTCAGATGACACGGCAACAAAGTCGATCATCGACCTCCGACCTAGAGTGTCCTGGTGCCACGTGCACCGATGGACACCCTTGTGCTCGAACATGGTGTTCGTTATGGACAAACTGTGACTAGCACAGAAGTCCAATAACAAAACACCGCTCGGGTTCAGATCGGGGAGGCCGTTCCTCCCAATCACGCCCCTCCAAGTGTCACTGTCGTTACCCACATGGGCGTTGAAGTCCCCCAGGAGAACAACGGAGTCCCCGGTTGGTGCACTGTCTAGTACCCCTCCCAGGGACTCCAAGAAGGCCGGGTACTCTGCACTGCTGTTTGGCCCGTAGGCCGACACAACAGTGAGAGACCTGTCCCCGACCTGAAGGCGCAGGGACGCGACCCTCTCTATTTCACCGGAGTGAACCCCAACACGCAGCGGCTGAGCTGTGGGGCAATGAGCAAGCCCACACCAGCTCGCCGCCACTCCCCGCGGGCAACGCCAGAGAAATGGAGAGTCCAACCCCTCTCAAGAAGTTGGGTTCCAGAGCCCAAGCTGTAATAATACTTCCATATTAATGCTTTATAAGTATGTCTGTGTGGATTCTCTCCAGGCACTCCACCATCAACCCAAAATGTGCACAATAGGTGAAATCTTCCAGCTATGGTAGTCCTGAACAAGACTAGGTCAAGATCTGGAGATGGATTCCTCTGCTTCTGAGGCATTAAATGATGGGTCAAATGCAGGGGACAAATTTACCAAAAAAAAGCATATTACACAGTGGGAATTACAATTTTGAGCTCTCATGAAGGAATCAGTCTAAATGTTCCACAGTATGGCATTAAACAGATATATTCATGAAGACAAGCAAATGACCAAATTAAGTTTCAGGTCAGATCTGAGGAAAGGTGACACAGCTCATTGAAGGAATGCATGTTTTTGAGCAATAAAAATGCCTGTATTTGAATAAATATAGGTGTTTGTTAAAGATAGATAAATGTATTGCCATACTGTGACACATTCTAGGCAAAGCAAAAAATATCTCAGGTGACAAGCAGGTGGCAAACCTCTAAAAAAGTTACATAGTGCATCTTTAAAATATTATTTCTAACCGAGTTTTAACCTATGGCAATGACTGGCAATGCACTTTGTTTGCACACTGTAAATTGTATTGTTCCAGCAAAGCATGTAGTCAGCATCTCACCCACTCTACATCCTGCTGTAACGGGGACGACAAATCTTATAAAAAATAACAGACTTTCAGCAAATTTCTCTCAAATCACTTCATTGTGTCTACCCTCGCACAGCTAGGCCATTTGAATCTTCAAGCAGACTGCCAAACACATCCACAATGAGCCCGTGGTTAATGTTTAAAGAGAAAATAATGGAAATACAATGTCGGGATCACACCAGTGCATTTGATTTGGGGGCAAAAATTACTAAATAATATATTAGATACGCATGTTTTACATCCTTGTGAATATGAAAAGCCCAAAGACTGCGAGTAGCAAGATGGTGGACAGGTAAGCAAACAAGAGTACATGTGTTTTAGTAAGCTAGGTTGAATGCCTGATAACGCGTTTTTGCTGATAAATCTTTTTGACAGATTTGCTCGCGTTTACCATTTTGTCGTATTTCCATAATGCATTTTTTATTTTATTTTTTATTTAGTGATGCACTGACGAGGCATATGGAAAGTTGCGGTGTTTGCTAAAAGCTTTTCTGTTCTTTTAGCCCATGCTGCTAATGCTAAGACCAGACACTGCAGGTGAATAGGAAATATTCTTAAAGGACCCTACCTGTTTTGTTTTTTTTCATATATTTGAGCAAAATGTCTTGCCCCAGTACAGATATATAGATATTGTATAAGCAGCACTTGAGGTCAAAATAAGTCACCTGTGTGCTGTTTGTATCTAATTGTAAATTACAGTGTTTTTTTTGTCCGAGAATCATGAAGTGTGCGGTTAACCTGCTTGTTTTTGGAAGTATTACCACAATGGTCTCTGAAAGCTGTGAAAAGTGCTCATAAACTCATCATGGTGAATAATCAGGATGTTCAGAATGCTTAAGGTAGGCTAGGTGGGGAATAACTTTGAATCACGTGTACAAATTACCAAAAAAATGCACTTATTTTGGACATATTAATTAAAATTGATAGTCTTACAAGTGCATGTACATATAATGTTAGACTACTATTTCACAAAAAATATAGTTAACATAATTATATTTGTTAAATTAAGATTTTACAAAAAATAAATAAATAAAAAATCTTCCTTTGTTTCTTCCTTTTTTTGTTTTCTGAAGTTTATAGTGTTACCTCCTGTTTGGACATAGGCAGCAGATATAGAGATAATTCCATACCTGTTGCCTAGCAACCATAATGATAACAAGGGCCAAAACTTGTCTAAGTTAATAGTTATGATTAGACTAAAAAAAAAAATGACAGCACCTAGACACTTAGAGCTGACTCACTTTACACCTGTAACTGATAAAACTGTCCAAGAGATTGTCACCAGTCTGAGTTCATCTACATGCTGCCTCGATGTGCTACCCACTAAATTTTTAAAGTCTGTGCTCAACAGTTTGCTGTCACCACTCACTCACATAGTTAATATGTCACTTCAATCTGGAACATTCCCAAGTGCTTTGAAAACTGCGGTTATCAAGCCTCTCCTAAAGAAGAGCAGTCTTGATGCCACAATATTGAACAATTATCGACCAATCTCAAATCTGCCATTTTTAGGCAAAGTCCTTGAAAAAGTTGTTTACCAACAGCTTATTAACTTCCTTGAAATGAACAACTCCTTTGATGTTTTCCAATCAGGTTTTAGACCCCACCACAGCACTGAGACTGCTCTTATCAAGGTGACAAATGACATCCGCCTGAACACTGATGCAGGCAAAGTCTCAGTCTTGATCCTGTTAGATCTGAGTGCTGCTTTTGACACTGTTGATCATGGGATCCTCTTACAGAGACTGGAGGACTGGGTGGGCATCTCTGGTACGGCACTAAACTGGTTCAAGTCCTATTTAGAAAACAGGGAGTACTTTGTTGAAATTGGAAAATGTATATCAGATAAAATGTCCCTGACCTGTGGGGTGCCCCAGGGTTCAATCCTGGGACCCCTGCTGTTCAATCTCTACATGCTGCCATTAGGCCAGTTAATACGCAGCAATAATGTGTCTTACCACAACTATGCAGATGACACTCAGATCTATGTCTCACTAGCAGCAGGTGAATATGGACCAGTGGATTCACTCTGCCACTGCATCCAACAGATCAGTGTGTGGATGCAAAACAACTTTCTCCAGCTAAACTCAGACAAGACTGAAGTTATCATCTTTGGCCCACAGAAACATAGAGAAAGTGTCAGCAGTCACCTCCAGTCTCTCTCTCTAAAACCTTCAAATCAGGCTAGAAATCTAGGGGTAATAATGGACTCAGACTTGAACTTTAACAGCCACATCAAATCAATAACATCTGCAGCTTTTTACCACCTAAAAAACATTGCAAAAATCAAAGGTATACTGTCAAAGCCAGACTTAGAGAGACTTATCCATGCATTTGTCTCCAGTAGGTTAGACTACTGTAACGGCCTGCTCACTGGCCTCTCCAAACGAGCCTTAACACAGCTGCAGTACATCCAGAATGCTGCTGCTCGGGTCCTGACTAGAACCAGGAAGTATGAGCACATAAGTCCTGTGCTCAGGTCTCTGCACTGGCTTCCTGTAGCTCAAAGAATAGACTTTAAAGCAGCTCTGCTTGTGTATAAGTCTCTCCATGGCCTAAGTCCAAAGTATATCTCCGACATGTTAGTGCCATATGAACCATCTCGCAATTTGAGGACTTCAGGGATCGGCCTCCTGCTGGTGCCCAGAGTCAGGACTAAACATGGGGAATCAGCGTTTAAATTTTATGCAGCTAAAACTTGGAACAGTCTTCCTGAAGATGTGAGACAGGCCTCTACTTTGACAATGTTTAAATCCAGACTCAAAACAGTTCTGTTTAGCTGTGCATATGACTGACAGGTTTTTATTCTGCACTCTTCTCTTTTAATGTTGATTTTATGATGATTATTTGTGATTATTTATGTTTGATTTGTGTGATTTTAATGTCTTTCTTATTCTGTAAAGCACTTTGAATTACCTTGTGTACGAATTGTGCTATACAAATAAACTTGCCTTGCCTTGCCTTGCCACGTTTATTTTAATTAATGTTTTAACTGCCAAAACCTTCCTTCCATAATAAATGATCCCAGCATTTTGAATGGACCTCATGGTGTTAATGACATAGGCAAAGGTATTCCATTTTAGAAGTCACATCTACTTCAAGTATTTTTTTACTTTTCTTTTTCCATGAACTGTCACTTAACTGATGTAAAACTATGATAAACACTTACCCCAGATACTATCCCACCAAACCAAGTCATAATTAGAAAATATGAAAACTTGTCATATGTACTTTATACTCACGTTGACCTCTCCTCTCTAGTTACTTGAAGACTTCCCCATTGGAGCGGAACCGCAGTTGGACAAACAAAGAGAAAACGGTGCCTCGGGACAGCAATAAAGTCATTCAAGTGGTTCAACTCTTGGGGACTTTGATTAGGGAAGTGGTAGGGCATTTGAACTATGCTATGATCACTGACAATATGTCCTTGAATTCTGTTCTGGGTCAATAATATATCCTGTTTTTAAAGATTCACTATACAAGTTTTCTGGTGAATGGTCCACCACCTGCTTGCCTCCTGGAATGTTGTGTAGTATGGCATTAAACATCTATAACCATGGACACAAACAGGTGATTACTAGTCAGATCTGGAGAGACAATCCTATGTTTTCCTATATTTTCAGTGTTTGTTAATAATCAATAAAAAAAACAAAAAAAACAAACAAACAACTTCAAATATACATTTAATGCCATAGTGTGGAATGTTCCTGGAAATGTACTAAAAAAAACAAAAAAAAAAAAAAAAAAAAAAAAAAAAAAGCTGAAAAATTAAAGGTCTTATATTATGCAAAATTGACTCTTGGGAGCTTTACGCCATGCTATCATGTTCTTACCTCATCAAAAACAGACCTGGAGTTGTGTTTTGTCTTATTCACACATGTTTGAGTAACCCTTTATTATCAATTTCTCTACATCTCCAAATTAATCTCCTGAATCCTAATCCTGAAATGATCCAAATGATTCTAGTGAAGGTGTATGGAGTTTAAAAACACAGTGGAGCACTTCCTGCAATACCACATGACATGACCATGGCGTTTGTTGGAAATAACATAATAACGTAGCATAGGCCCTTCAAGTCTCACTAAGCAGATAAACTAAATATGTTGTCTAACTTCTTGCTGTCCATATGATCTTCTGCGGTTAGTTTTGTCCTCTAGTTTTCTTAAAACAGCAATCAAAACAATATATTGTTTAGTGAGGGGGAAAAAAATCCCCTTGGGGATCCCCTTCCCTTGGATAAACTATGCTATGTTCTAAGATAGCTTTAATCAAATCTATGCTGTTATACGGGTCAGTGTTTCATACATGCATTTCCTGCCCCTGTCACAAGGGGGGGTAAGTTGACTTCAAGTTCATAGTGCCTCAACACACTTGGGAAACAGAAATACAGCCAGCACACATAGATTATTGTGTAGTTCAAAGATAATATGTATGTAATATATAGATAGATATAAATATTAAAAAAATGTGTATTTTTAAAGACATATTGTGCTTGTGTCTGTTCTATAGTTATAATCTATGACTCCCATGAATCATTATGTTATAATTTGCACATTTTAAATCACAAATAATCCATTTAGAATGTGCAATATTCATCCATTTAGAATGTGCAATATTAATAAAAATTGCATAATAGAAGCAGCAGTTCCCATTGGAAACCTGCGGTGCCCAGTGAGAACTGACATAACTGACTGTCATAAATGCATCACATCAAATAGCTGTGCAGCTGTCAGCACCATCTATGGGTAGCTGCACATCACACTAGTGAGTAGAAGCTTTTTTATTCATTTGTACCAATGGCTATGCAATGCTGCCAGATCCTGCATGTATACCACTGATTAATTAAATGAAATTGGACAACGAATTTAAGAGAGCAGTTGGCATATACCAATGGCGGTGAAAAACAGAGGTTGCTTGGCAATATGGCATCTTGAAAATAAGCCCTTAAAGATTGCTCAGTCTTGCACAAAAGACTCCAAATGCAACTTCTAGAGGGGAAATGAAGGGTTAAAAGCTATAAAAAGTGAATTTTACATTATAGGTCTGCTTTGTATGCCACTTACTTTTTACCGCTTTATCTGGAATCCATAAATGTTTCTCTTTTTTTCAATTACAGATGTGTATATTGCAAAATAATAATAATAAGAATAAAAACTGCAAGCAGTGATAAAGGCCCTCGCCACCCCTTGCGACCGCGGGGTACAGGCCACAGTGAAGATCTTTCCTTTCATACCCGCTTACATCACCCCTCCTCCCAAAATCAGCGTCTCAGTAATACTTCTCCATTCATTCCAATGAGACAATTTATGACATTGTCACGCCTGAACGGTTGGAAATAGAGGTCTGTCTTCATTGGCTTTTTTGTTCAGTATGATGAGAGGAATATGTGTACCAAATTTCAATGGTCTATGACAAAGTAATAATTTTTCATCCCAGTTATCCAAAACCCATGTATTTCAATGAGAAATGTTAGATGTTAGACATTGCCATGGCAACACCTTTGAAAATAGAGGTATATTCTCATTGGCCATGCCAAATTTTAAAAGTTTGTAACAAAGTAATTTTTTTGCATGCCATTAAAAAGTTCAAGGGGGCACTGTGGAGCAATGTAATGTTTGACATATGTATCTATGCACTCAGATCAAGATTTTGAACAAAACGTATATTAATACCGGGAAACAGAGAACTGCATGTCTGAGTTACGGGCCATTTAAAACTTCAAAAAACGTCCTTTTTCTTTGCAGGCTGGCCACACCCACATTTTATAACTTTATTTTTACGTTGACTCCCATTGGCCCCATGAAAATCAAAGTTTGAGGTGGCGCTACCGAGTCGTCTTTCGTTATTTTTTCTCGGGGTCTTTTGTGAGTGACAGTTAGAGCTCGTCGAGTTCTAATTTTTGACACCACTCACTGGCATGTCGGGGCGTGTCTACTACTTGATTTTTGCCATTTTCCATGCTCCGGAAGCGGTTTTAATGAGTCCCTCGCCGGGACGTTGTCCCTGGCTTGGGCCTAATTAAAACTGCAGGCAGTGATAAAGGCCCTCGCCACCCCTTGCGACCGTGGCGTACACGCCACCGCGAAGACCCTGCGTTTCGTTCCCGCTTACATCGCCTCTCCCCCCAAAATCAGCGTCTGAGTAATATTACTCCATTCATTCCCATGAGACGATTTATGACATTGTCAGGCCTGCACGGTTGGAAATAGAGGTATGTCTTCTTTGGCTTTTTTGTTCAGTATGATGAGAGGAATATGTGTACCAAATTTCAATGGTCTATGAAAAAAGTAATAATTTTTCTTCCCAGTTAAACAAAACCCATGTATTTCAATGGGAAATGTGAGACGTTGCCATGGCAACACCTTTGATAATAGAGGTATGTTCTTTTTGGCTTTTTTGTTCAGTATGGCAATAGGGATGTCCATGCCAAATTTCAAATGTTTGTGAGAAAGTAATTTTTTTGCGTACCTTTAATAAGTTCAAGGGGGCGCTGTGGAGTAATGTAAGGTTTGACATGTGAATTGCATATTTATGCACTCACTCACGCACTCACTTTATGATCAAGATTTTGAACAAAACATATATTAATGCCGGAAAATAGGAGAAATAGGAGAAAATTGAGTTACGGGTCATTTAAAACTTCAAAAAACGTCTTTTTTCTTTGCAGGCTGGCTACACCCACATTTTATGACTTCAGGAGAGTAGCCTATAATCCCACATGGGTCTAGTTCATTTTGACCAATTTGCATGTTTCTTGAATGAAAATCCATGGCGCAAAAAATCGAAATGTGAGAGTTAAAATTTTGAAAAAATGGGGTTCCGCCCACAATGGCCGACTTCCTGTAGGGTTTAGGGTGGGGTCATAATATAATTTTTTTACTTGTCTTGACATGCTCTATGTTTGTACCAAATTTCATTTGTCTATGATGAAAAAGGTCTCTCATTGCCGCAATGTATTTCAAATTTTGAGGCGGCGCTATTGAGTCATTTTGAAACATTAATTTTTTTGACCATCAATATAATAAATTTTTCACCAACCTTGAATTTTTGGTCCAATAAAATGGACTTTTTGTTAACATTCAGGGGGTCAAAAATGGTTTCAAAGCGGCCACCAAAATAAGAATAATAATAATGGAAACGCATTTTCCACCCATTATTTTTCTCCTAAACCAAAACAGCTACAATCATGTGACTTTCTCACATTGTGTCCCATCACAAAGAAGGCCCCTGTGAATTGAAAGTCCACAACAAATCGATTGTCTTCTACGAGTTTTTGAAAATGAAATTTGAAGAGGGCGCTAGAGAGCCATTTTGTGAGAGAGTGCCTTGATTTGCTCTCTGCGTTCAGCTCACAAATGTGCATAAACACTGTATTAGCGTTTTCCCAACAAAAAATGTGTGAAAGAGAAATATTTTATTGAAATTTTCCAAAAATTGCGATTTTGGTGAAAATTCACCCTGACCACACCCAAAATCATAATCAAAATGTAATTGATAATCTTTAACCACACATGGGTATAGTGGGATTTGGCCAAATTTGAAGTGTTTATGTTGAAAACTGTGTGAGGAGATGTCCTGAATGCAAGGGTGTGCACTTTTGTCATTCCCGGGTTTGATCCAATATGGCCGACATCCTGTACATTTTAGGGTGGGGCCATAATATCATTTTTGTCATGTTCTATTTTTTGAGATGAGTTTCAGATTTTTACGTTGACTTTTTTCCGAGTTGGGCTCCCATTGGCCCCATGAAAATCAAAGTTTGAGGTTGCGCTACCGAGTCATCTTTCGTTATTTTTTCTCAGGGTCTTTTGTGAGAATTAGTGCTCGTCGAGTTCTAATTTTTGATACCACTCCCTGCCATGTCGGGGCGTGTTTACTACTTGATTTTTGCCATTTTCCATGCTCTAGACACAGTTTTAATGAGTCCCTCGCCAGGACGTTGTCCCAGGCTCGGGCCTAATAATAATGGAAATGCATTTTCAACCCATTATTTTTCTCCTAAACCATAAAAGATAGAAACATGTGACTTTCTCACATTGTGCCCCATCACAAATAAGGTCCCTGTGAATTTTTTCACAGGTCCACGACAAATCGATGGTGTTCTACGACTTTTTGAAAATGAAATTTGAAGAGGGCGCTAGAGAGCCATTTTGTGAGAGAGTGCCTTGATTTGCATATCATTGCGTTCAGCTCACAAATGTGCATAAATGCTGTATTAGCATTTTCCCAACAAAAATGTGTGAAAGGGAAATATTTTCCATTTCCATTTTTTTATATTCCAAAGTTTGCGATTTTGTTGAAAATTCACCCTGACCACACCCAAAGTCCTATTCAAAATTAAATTGATAATCTTTAGTCACACGAGTTTAGTGGGATTTGACCAAATTTGAAGTGTTTGTGATGAAAACGTTGTGAGAAGATGTCCTGAATGCGAGGGTGTGCACTTTTGTCATTAACAGGTTTGATCCAATATGTCCGACTTCCTGTACATTTTAGGGTGGGGCCATAATATAACTTTTGTCATGTCGCGACATGTTCTATTTTTTGATATGAGTTTCAGATTTTTACGTTGACTTTTTTCCGAGTCGGGCTCCCATTGGCCCCATGAAAATCAAAGTTTGAGGTGGCGCTACTGAGTTGTCTTTCATTACTTTTTCTCGGGGTCTTTTGTGACAATTAGAGCTCGTAGAGCTCTAATTTTTGACACCACTCACTGGCATGTCGGGGCGTGTTTACAACTTGATTTTTGCCATTTTCCATGCTCCACCACAAAAGTTTCATAGTGCACATACTGTAGAAAAGCCTTTCTATTTTATGATTGTTGTGATCATCATGGATAGATGAGTTTATTTGCAAAAAACAGTTAAGTGTTATTTAAAAAAGGAGCTTTACTCTTTGTATACTAATATTTTCAAAAGTCAAATGTACTTAAAGGGTCTACCTCTCTGTAATTTATTCTTGTCAAGATAAATGTTCTTCACATCATGCATTGTATGGTAAAAGCTGCTAAATAAGAGAAAATTTGACATTGTTAAATAAAATGTATTCATTTTCTAAAACAGAAGACAGGGCCACTTAATAGTAGGCAGAGGTGAAAGTACTATAAAGAAACAACCACATGTCACTATCCCTGACAGTAATTTCTTTGCCATGGTGCAATACCACAGTGGCAGAAAGGGGAAAAAAAGAAATCCCACAATGCAACACTTTTTTTCTCATCCCTTCTTCCATAGAACCTCCATAGCAGCATCAACCACCCCAGATCCCAAACCCAAAATGCTGACTCGTGCACAAATCTGAAAATAACTGTTCCTCTCCAACTCTCCAAGAACATGGAAAGAACGGGAGAGGTGCTGCTCCAACATGGTGAAATTAGCTTTTATAGTATGCTAAGGAAACACTCGTAAGCCCAACGCGGGCAGCCCATGGTTGTAATTACACTGCTTAAAGAGGGGGAGTAGGAGGGTTGGGTTGGCAGTGGCCGATGTCCCGCGGTGGATTCGGGGGTTCCCATATATTCCCATAGACCTACCACCAGACAACACTGAAGTTTAGCAGTCCAACCAACCACAGGAATGTAGATTCGTGTTATTAATAGTCCACTATGATATTGTTGTTATGGTGGTGGTAGCGTTGGGAAAAGTGGCCAAATAAAAAGTATGTGGAAAAAAATGTCTGTAAAACTAAGTACATAAAGGGGAAAAAGTAACAGTACTACTCAAGAAGTTTATTTTTCAAGACTTTATTAGAGGGCGTGGGAGATGTAAGTGTAAAAAGTGTGTTTAGAGTAGGGGACACAATCAGTCAAAACTAGGATATGATCTCAAGAATATTGTGCAGCATTGAACAAGAAGTCTTTTAAGGTATAAAGTTATAATTTTTGACACCCGTGGATCATTGTATTATATTTTGGAAAATTTGAATCGCAATATTGATCTAAAATGACCCAATAGGAGAGGGGATTCCCATCGTCCTCTTTACAGTATGTCACTGTAAATGTTATCACAACGCATGCTATTAGCACCTCCTATGGCTGGTGAGAAGCAGATTTTATTTGTCAGTTGTGCCAAAATGGCTATGCAATGCTGCAGAATCCTAAGTGTATCCCTAATTAAGAAAATAAAATTGCAAAGAGCTTTGGCCGGAGTATTATGGCGATGAAAATGAGTTGTGCAATGAGTGGAATGTGAAATATATTAGATGGTGCAAATATGGCAACTGTGCAATGAGTGTAATGTGCAAGTTTTATTTTGGCCCTTTTGTGACCCCAGCCCTTGGGACAATGGATGGAAATGATCCTTTGGATCATCCTGGATAATCCTGTATGTTCAAATTCATGTTGTATCTTGTCTATTCATTAGCATGCATTGATCAAATCAAATAAATAAGAATACAGGGGTATAAGGATTACTCAAACATGCATGAATCACTGTATACTACTATAACATTGTTAAAAGCTCTAATATTTGCACAATATGTCTCCTTAAAACAGACCCTAATATTCAAACTCTAATCTACTCTAATGAAGATATATTAAGTGGAACTACTTTCTTTCTTCAATAAGTTATTCAATTCAATGCAATATTGTCGTCTGCTAGTTCTGACAGTATAAAACAGTATCCATTACATGATATTTGCATAGGCCAGCTTCCAATTACTCTTTAGATAATAGGGGGCCGAAACTGAATCATCACATATTTATAAAACATAGATTCAGCCTAGTTAAATAAGGCTTTTTAGACTGTTAATACAGGGACATTCCCTTGGCTTCTGTTTAATCTTGCAATATCAGATATATTTTGATAAGGAAATTCTAAAAATCATTCTGTCCATCACAACATAGTCCCTTTATAATTCAATAACCTGTTTTTCATTTCCCTCATAGATGCAGATATCTCCAAGCTGTGTTAGCATTAGCCTGTCTGTCCCTGGCGCAGGTTGTTCATTGATTTGGCCAGTTTCAGATCAAGTTCAATGGAGTGTCAAGTGAGCATGTCCCGGGTTTGAACAGAAGCCAAGGCCCGTCACTTCAAAGCCTCAGCTCCGTCAGACCCACCCCTCCATACCCCCCTGAAGTCCCCTTCAGAATCAGAATCAGAATCAGAAGACTTTTATTGCCATAGTCTGTGAACACAGTTCACAAACTAGGAACTTGATACGGTGAAAAAGTGCAACATAAACACACTGAATAAATACAAATACAAATAAGAGACGGAGAGACTTGGGAGACGGACCTGCCCTGGGCTACACTCACACTGACCTGGTCTCCTTCAGATGTTTGGAGATGGAAGAGATACGACCAGGTTAACCAGGACACACATGGTTGATGATTCCAGGTTTGTTGGACTTTATGGCCATTTGGTTACACATCTTAGCTTCCTGAAAATTGCATCGGATCTTAAGAAACCTGGAGCACAATTTTGATGTATTAAGTCCATGTATTTCTATGCATTTGTGCACAATTTATCTTTGTACTGATATATTGTATAAGCAGCTCTTGAGGTCAAAATAAGTTCACTATGTGCTGTCTGCATCTAATTAGAAAGCATGATTATTGATCATCAGGAAGTGCGCTTTAGCATGCTAGTTGTTGTTAGCTTTACCACCATAGCAAAATTAAGCACTGGTCTCTGAGAGTTGTGAAAAGCTCCTATAAACTCATAGTGACTAATTAAGATGTTTAGACTGCATATGATGAAGAATACTTAGGACACATGTGTCAAAGTCAAGGCCCGCGGGCCAAATGCAGCCCTCCACATCATTTTATGTGGCCCTCGACAGTGTAAATTAAAAGGCATGATGGTCTTAAAATCTCAATTTATCAGGAGATATGCAGTTACACAGTCATAGTTTTACATCTAGGCAAATGCATGTGCAATATTTGTAACTTGAATAAGTAATAAATACAGAAACAGTGAATTAAAAAGTTGAAAAATTAGGTAGATTTATTTTACATCTGGCCCTTTGAGAGCAGACATTTTGACGGTGTGGCCCTCGGTGAAAATGTGTTTGACACCCCTGACTTAGGAACTTTGGATTGCTGCAAACAATAAACCCTGTTGTAACTAACCTAGGTTTACAAATGGACTCCTCTTTCAAACTTGTTGCATAAGTCATTGCTGTTGTGATGACCAGTTTTGTTTTTTTGTTTTTCTCCACATGACTAGCAAACAACGAAATTAAATCTGTCAACTGGACAAATCTTGTAGGAGTGAAGATGTTTCGCTGCTCATCCAAGCCGCTTCTTCAGTTCTGGTCAGAATGTTGGTGGCCACTGCCTTTAAATCTATCTGAGGGGAGGGGTCTGTCTCAGGCCTCCATTAATCTAGGCCTGAGACATAACCTCTCCCCCATCTACAACTCCATCCTCAGATCCAGAACAATGAGAACAATAGCAGGGTTGTTAAAGGGCTGAATTGGGTAGTTTCAGATGAAACTGGAGACAATAGCTGTTTACAGTTTCAGTGTAGTTAGCCCCTCCCCTCAGATAGATTTAAAGGCAGTGGCCACCAGCATTCTGACCAGAACTGAAGAAGCGGCTTGGATGAGCAGTGAAACGTCTTCACTCCTACAAGATTTGTCCAGTTGACAGAGTTAACTTCGTTGTTTGCTATGGATCAGACCTGGACGACTGAGGGTCTACACAGACATCCACATGACTAGATTACTGCAGTGCTGTTTATTCAGGACTCAACAAAACTTCACTGTTTGGACTACAACTAATTTAGAATGCTGCTGCCCATATTTTACCTGGTTCTTGAAAGTTTTATCACATAACACCCATTCTGCAGTCCCTCCACTGATTACCTGGGAATTTCTGAATTGATTTTAAAATTATTTTGCTTGTTTTATTTTTATTTTTTCCTTTGGCCTAGCCCCACTGTATCTGTCTGACCTGCTTGTGGCTGCTCCAAGACTTTGGAATGAGCTCCCACTGAAAATCAGACAGGCTGTTCATTCTTGTTTTAAAAATGTTTCCTTTAAAACAGTTTGAAGGGTTGACATATATCTGGTTGTTATTGTAGTTTTGCTTCTTTTTCTGTATCTTGTTTATAATTGCTCTGTATTTGTGTAAAGCACTTTGGTCAATTGTGGTGGAAGTGCTCTATAAATAAAGTCAGATTGGATTGGATTGTCCAAATTCACAAACATTTATTAAATGTCCATCCACCTCATTCAGCACCCCTTCTTCCTCATCTTATCACTACTCCAGACCCCCCCCCCCCCCCCCCCCCCCGACTTTTGACAGTTCTCCCGCAGTGCAAGGAGCCATCTGTACATCATGGCAACAGATGAAAACTAGCCTCTTGGCTAATTCTGGCATGTTAAACAGTTACTGTTGGTCAACATGCACTGTCCGCTATAAATAAATAAATAAAGTGAGGGCTATACTGTGGCGGACTCTGCAGGTTGAGGTCCACCTACACAAACACAGCCCAGTGATTGGCTTCACTTTAAAGCAGTAAAACAATGAATGATGACCATAGGTTCACACTGTAAATCCAGTCAACATGGATGATCAGGGCTGACGCGTGGTTCTTGTCACTGCAGTTCCAAGATAACTTTTCTGCACATAACATGTTTTTCATCTGTTTTAGGTTTTTCCTGATGCAGCAATTTCCTCAATGCAGTGAGCCCTTGTTCAGTCGAGTTAATATGCCCATCCACTTGCATACACTAATCTGCTTGTTTTTAGCTTGGTGCTAGTTAAATAGTTCAATCCAGAGGGGCAGTTTTCTTAAAAGGACTGAGATTTAGGAACAGGGTTATCTATAAGGTTATGGTCAAGGCTATGGTTTGGATTAGGAAATGGTTAAATGGAAAATGGTCCCTTCAGAGCACCAACTAGCGTTTACCTCAAATTACGCTACAATAACTATATATAGCATTACAATGTTGTAATTTGACATGAAATTTAAGTTTAATTTAATATAATCTAATTTCTCAAAGTGCACATGCATTTAAACATGATTACGTAAATAATTAGGATAACTAGGTAAATAATCGTATCACTGTCGTGTCATATAGCATAGCATGCCATCATATCACATTAGTTAGCAGCTCTCCACTTCTTTATGAGTGTGTGTGTGTGTGGGCTGCTTGTGTTGGTAAACATGCAGCAGTTGTTGGACTTGGCTCAGACACTTCCTCTGGGGATTAAACCCGATCTCTTCTTTTACCTACTACACTAATCCCACTTTTATATTCAAATGTCACACATTACAGCCTATTTTATGTCTTTTAACATGAATCATTTTGCAACACTTTTGCAACACAATTTTCTTATATTTATATTAATGAAAAGAGCAATCCATACATCTCACCCACATTTTGTGTTCTTTAAAACTATCATTTGTCTGTAAATATAAGAGGTTTCTGGCCAAAACTCCTTGCTCAAGCCAGATCTCATCAGATCTCAGAAGCTACGCACGGTTGGGCCCGGTTAGTACTTGGATGGGAGTACCAGGTACCACAGTGGAGCACCAATGGCCAAAAAACTGTTCTTGTGTTCTTAGGCAAGACACTTCACCCACACTGCCAAGTATGAATGTGGTGTGTGAGTGTTGCTGGTGGTTGGAGGAGCTGATGGCACAGATTGGCAGCCTTGCTTCTGTCAGTCTGCTTCCCCAGGGCAGCTGTGGCGACAATAGTAGTTTACCACCACCGAGTGTATTATATATCATATATTTATATCAATTAAAGGGAATGTCTCTTGATTAAACCTAGCAAATCATTACAAATCTTTTTTTACAGGCTGGCAACAAAGATAATCTTATTTTTATATAAAAACATGGTGGAAAACCTTTTATTAAAATTTAAAATTTAATTTATGTCAGTAAAAATAAATAAATAATTCACCTACAAAAAGTCCCGCCTTGATTAAACCTTTTATAACTTAAATTTATTTTTTATTTTTTTTATTTTTTTTACACATGCTGGAAATGAACAACCAAAACCTCCACCACTCCAACCAGGCTCCTGCTTCAAGTTGCCCCTCGAGTAAATCACTTTTGTGGGCACAATTAAAAGAAATCCCCCCCCCCCCCCCCCCCCCCCGTGTTGTTAAACCCAGGCGATATTATGTTTGCTTCTGCGGGGTCTGATGGAAATCCGCAATGTCTGCCACAATTCACTACGCCACATTAAAACTCACCCAGATCAATTCAAGTTGGAGCTCATTTTACAAGCCCCGGTCTTAATGTCCTAATGGTCGCTGTAGGGTTTAGAGTTGGGAGCATAAGCTTACACTGGTGGAGTTATTGAGCCGGTGCCAAGTGGACTTCTTGGGTGGATCTGTGTGGTGTGGTGTTGAGGTGAGGGGAGGGGGCTTGGTTAGATGGTATAGAGACGACTGTAAATGTGTAGGAAATGAGGGGCTAAAAATATAAATGCAATGTTATGGCAGATTAACAACTCATAATTGTTTCAAATTTTTCAAATGATGTAGAATAGTCTGTGTGAAAGAAATTGAGTTAAGTTGTAAATAGTTACCCAATAAATAATTTATCTGAAGAGGGGTGTATTTTACTAATATGGGGTATTAATTGTTAACACATAAGACATTTAAATCATATTTTAAAAATATTTTGTTTGCTGAAAACAACATATTCAAATGTTTCAGTTTTGTTTTTGATCCTCTGAGTCCCAGCTCACCTAGCTCCTTGCACTTCCCCTCCACTGTGCTATCACATTACAATCCCGCTAATGAAATGTCTGCACATCGCATTAGGTTTGTGAAGTTGTAGTGTATAGTTTTGTATCCTGCTTTTGTACATTTAGGAGAAAATTGCTGTGTGTGAGCATGGGTAAATTAATCTTGTATAGGATCATAGTGCTAACCGTAAGGAGGGTTTGAATAGGGAGATAATGCAAGATACCGTAAATTTCAGACTATAAGCCACTACGTTTTTTCCCACATTTTGAACCCTCCAGCCTATACAACGGTGCAGGTAATTTACAGAGTTTTTAAAATAGATTTTTAGAGCCACCGGAGGGCACTCTCTAGCAATAAATGCAAAAGTGAGACAGACATGGGGAAAGATTATGTACTGAAGAATATACTAGTTTTGATTTTGAACTGTCATTTTGTGCATCATGCACACACCCTCAACACCCTCAAAACACACGAAGAAATGTAAATGATGCAGCTTTAAGATAATGTATGGCAATGGATCTGTCCATCTAAGAAGGAAATAGAGCCACTGCACAGTTAGCTTGACCATTAAAGAAGGAAATAGAGCCACTGCACCTAAGCTTGACCATTAAAGAAGAAAATAGAGCCATTGCACGTAAGCTTGACCATCAAAGAAGGAAATAGAGCCACTACATGTAAGCTTGGCATCAATGAACCAAAGGTGCGACGTTGGAGGTGGCAGCGAGAAGAACTAAGTCAGTGTAAAAAGGCAACAAAAGCTTTCAGAGAACATAAAAGTGCCGTTTTATTTTCTAAACATCCTCAGATCTAGTCCTAGAAATATACCTTCCAAGTCCCAACTTTTGGTAAGTGATATTCCTGGATCGATAGAATATTGAGTGCTGGTTTAGACCTCATTTAGATCCTGTTTAAACAGCAGTTAAACTTGGTTTAGTCCCATATTTGTTTCTATATCTTGTTTCATCCTGCTTTAGTACTGTATTATTATTTTGTTCTATTCCTTCTTAGAAACCTAGTCCTAGTAAAGGCCTTTTCACATTAAAGAGATAACTGGTCAGGTAAGAAGGAGCTCATGTAGGGGCAGAATTATGAAGGATTCATTTGTAGAATTTGCATCTCCAGTAGCTAGTAGCGCTCTGATTGGCCCCATGCTTCATTCACAAAAGTCTTTTTTCACACAGCATTTCAGCTTTTATAATTGGCAATAATTCTTACCATAAGCATAATTCTTACCGTGTGCTTTAGACTTGTGTAAATCCAAACTTAAGTACCAATAGTTAAAACTATATTAATCCACTCCTGCATTATATGTTATGTCACGTTTGAGACTATAGTTTATTTATAATTACGTGTCGGTCAAACGTGTGCATTTTGATTTTTACAAAACACATCTTCACACAGTTTAGCCACTAGTGTTGTCTACTTTTGTAGAACGTTATTGTGTCATTGGTACATTTTGATCACTACAGTCAGAAAATAGCTACTTTACAGGGGAAATGCCAAGATATGTGAGGAGACAGAGAGCGAAAGCCAACTCGTACAATGGGTGAGATTGAGGCTCCCATGGAATAACGAATTTTGTGCTGTTTCAGATCTAATTTTAAACCTGGTTTAGTTCTCATTTCACGGTTCACAGTCCCTTACTGCTTATCATATTTTCCCTTACCAACAATAAGAATCCATCCATTGCTTTAGTGTGCCTGTGTGCCATCTGATATTGGGGCATGTCTCTGGCCTTGCACAGTCATGGCTACTTAGCACATGTATGGCGACACATTAGAACATGGATCTACCTTGGGGTGCTGTTTACGACTGGTCTTGTCTGGATTCCGGAGGAGGTATTTTGGTAGCAGGGATGATCTGAGAAGAGGACAGGTGGATGTGGACTCGGACTCGTCTGGGAATG
>NC_047132.1:3971993-4079493 GCF_009829125.3 Periophthalmus magnuspinnatus
AATTTAAAAAAAAAAAAAGAAAAAAAAGAAAGAAAATCAATCTGGCTTTTCTTGGTGGATTTTTCAAAGCCTCCAGCTAGGTACTCCTGACTATGAACCTACCCTGGCTCAAGATCTGTTGCAGAGGGCAACTCCAGGTCAAAAGTATGATGTGCAAAACAATTACAATTACAATTTTGGCTCATATTCTTTACAAATAATTCCATTTGGTCCTTCTATGTGGAGTTTGTTTATTCTATCTGCCACATGCACAATGCACAACTTCCAACTAGGTAGTCCTAACTATAAACCTAGCAAATCCCCTCAACCTAACACATGCACCTCTGGCTCATCCTACAGCTAGGTACTCTTAAATTTCACAATTCAAGTTACAAATCAATACAATTCTGATACAAAGTATTTTGTAATAGGGAAATCCCCCAACTAGGTACCCCTTGTGGTTAAACAATTGCTCTATATTTGTAGATTGCATGACATGTTTTCCAATTTTTTTTCTGTTTATGTATCTTTCTATATATTACTTTTGGTTAAAATGTTATACCATGAAGCTTTAAAATGCAACACAATATTACAAAAGTAACATTTAAGTTATTGAACGAAAAAAAGGGTAATTTAGTTGGTATCAGTTGGAGTATGGATGTTCTATCCCCACAACCAGCAATGTAAGACAAGACACGTCACTGCTTTTACGGTCAAATCACTTTTACTTTGACCTATTCTTTAAACTGTATTTTCAAATAGCTTGTTAAAAAATCTGCAAAAATACAGAAAGTTCCTGTGTCCCATCTGGGTATTATTGTTGAGGGGTCCAGAGACAGAGAAATATGCAGCGATAGAGCTTAGCTAGTCAAAATCCTGTACACAGAGAAGGAGAGTTATATCCCCTCGGCAGGATAATCTTTCAAAGCATACCATTTTAGCTCCAACAATATATCTACGCATTCTTTTAGAGGCACTTTTCAAACATGAACCAAAAGTCTGCACCAGTGATGAACTTATTAAAATGTTAATATGTTGTTTTCGGTGGATGTAGCATTATCAAAACAATAAAAGGTAACATGGTGATCTAAATATGTAATGTGTGAGCAATTAATACCTCAAAGAAGAGTAATACCCCCTCTTTAAAACACCCCAAGGAAACTGTCCAGGCAATAACATCTCCATGGTATCAGACCCTCGACCAGAAAGTTCACCTGTAACAATTTGATGCAGAGAGGTCAACTAAACATGTTACATGGACTGGAGTGTGAAAATAGTCGCAACTAAAAGCTTTTTTTTTTTTTTGATATTTGTGAGATCACAAACTCATTAGAATCTATCTGTCTCAGCTCCCGCTGCTGTGATTGTAACCAGTGTTTCACACTAATCACAGTGCAGCATTGTGGTGAAGAACCCAAATGAACCAAAAGTATCAAAAGTATGGAAACTCAGATACAAATCGATACTAAAACTAGTATTGAAACTAGATAGTCATTTGAGCAAATATCAAAACGATCACTTAACAGTTGAGGTAGCTGCTCTATATGTACTATACTATATATATTTTTGTTTCATTTTTTTCCTCATTTTTGCTCATATCTTGTTACTTTCCTCTGCAGTCACATGAATGGAACACAGTACAGTTGTGTATCTGTGTGAGTCTATAGTAGTAGGAGGAGAGGTGAAGACAGTCTGTGGGAACTGTCCCCAGCCTATCTTCTGAGAAAGACGCCATTATCCCGAGTGTCAAAGACCACCGCTGTCCCCCCTGTCCCCTCTGTTTCCCCTCCCATAACTCTGAATGTGTGTGGTGGACCAGTTTTACCATACACTGCAAAACAGGAGGGCAAATCTTGTTATAATGCTATTCAAAATGTTATAATATCTGGGTAAGTAAAAAAGATTGAATTTGAAATAACAAATTTTATCTATGTACTTTTCTTTCATATTCTTTGTATTTTGAAAAATGTGTGTGGGCCTACAGTGACGCATCTGTGTTGTCATAGCGATCAGAACGACAGCGTCAGAGTGGACAGGGAGCAGGGACAGGAATGTTTGTGGGACACAGAGACAAGCGACGTAATGGGGCATTTTCTCATCCCCCCTGACCCTACCATCCTCCTCCTCCTTTCTCTCTCTTATCTCTTCTATTGCTCAATCTCTTTATTTCGACAGCAAAAAATTATATCTGAGTTATAGGAACTGTATGTAGCTCGCACTTTTACAGTAAACCCTACAGAATCCTACAGAATTTGGCAAAGCGTACTGGAAAATTTGTTAATTTATTATTTCACTTATATCAGGTATTTTAACATTTTAACAATTATATAAACGGACTATAAAAATTCCTGTTTTGTTTGTTGTTTTGTATCTTTGTTCGTTAACCTGCAGATAGAGGACACATACATGTTTTTGGTTTTTTTTCTCATTCTCAGTATATGGAGAGGCCATGCCTCATGTGAAAGTTCAGAACCTCCAGAATTCTGCAGGTGCCGGGGTTTATGTAGTGACAATTACAAACAGAGAGAGTCTTTCTACGTTTAAACCCACTGGATTTCAGCATTGAAACTCACAACCCAAATGAGAGACTCACGTGAGGCTCATTTTGCTTTCTGATTGGATAATTGTTTTAAGAAATAAAACACCAAATTATAACATAAACAACTTGACTATCAGGTCTAATGTTTTTGTAATGAAGAATAATAGCATTACAATTGCTCTCAGTAAAAGCTATATGTGATCTGAGCTTATTTGTATATGAGGACACAGTAAGGTCATGTATAGTAAGCATTAATATGAGGATATTATGCAAAATTGACTTTTTAGAGCTTTCTGCCATGTTATAATGATGTTCTCTCATCAAAAACATGCCTGATGAGTAAGTAGATGTCATCAATGCTTGTTTGGATATTTTGAAACCTTCTTATGGTTAGCAGTAAGATTCTGTCCAATACTCAGCCCACAAGATACCCACCCATGCTCCTGTGCGATAATAATTCCCTATAAATATTCAAAAGCAGGATACAAAACAATACACTACAACTTCACAATCCTGTGCAGTAGTTTCATTAGCAGGGTGCATGCTGATTGTGTTGTGATAGTGCTTTGAAGGGGGAGTGACTTAGGCAGGGGGGACTCAGAGCGTGAAAAACTGAAGTGAAACTTATTAAACATGTCATTATATTGTTTTTGTCAATTTCAAAACAATAAAAGGTAACATGGTAATCTAAATATTTTATGTTTTAGAAATTAATACCCCATAGCAGTGTAATGCCACTTCTTGGATCAGTGCATTACACAGTTTTCAAAAGCATTGGCAAAACCTCTCATAACCTCTGCCTATTCACAAAACCCATTCATTCTTTGTCCACCCTGACCCTGTCCCTGTCTATCAGTCCACTGCGAGTCTATTAGACAGACTGAATAACACAGGGAGCCAGCGGTCAAACGCCAGCCCAGAATTCTGCCCCTGACCTGCATGGCATTTCCAAGGAGACGGCCTGGTGTCTGTGTGGTCCACGCCGTCACAGATATCTTCCATGACAAGTTCATGTGAAAAAAAAAAAAAAAAATAGCCGTATTTGAGAGTTCAAGGGGAGCATTCTACCATTGTTCTGTTAGCCAGGGTGGTGGGCTAAGATACAAGCAGCAGATAGGATACAATTACACAAGAGACAGTACTTTATGGAATGTGTGACTGTGGATTGGTTAAAGGAATTGTTAAGAGGGGGTATTTTACTTCTATGGGGTATTGACTGCTAACACATAACATAGTTACATCACCATGTTACCTCTTGTTATTTTGAAAATGTTGTAATTTCCTAAAATGTATTAACATGTCGTATAAGTTTCACTTTCATTTTTGACTGAGTCCCCCCCCCTGCACTCCATTAAGAGCACTATCACAACACAGTCATCAATAATGAAACTACTACATACAGCATCAGGTTTATCAAGTTGTTGTGTACAGTTTTGTATATTTATGGAGAATTGTCTTGAGGGGGCATGGATGACGTAGGCTTGTGGGCAGAGCATTGCACAAAATCTTACAGCTAACTGTACAGAGGGTTTGAACAGGGCCCGTGAGAGATCGCTAAATTACTGGATGACATCTTAACATCTTTTTTTTTGCATAATACCCCCTCTTTAATGGAACTGTTTGAAAAATGAACTACAATCACAACTGAACCTTGGTTGCCAGTGCCCACTCAAGTAAGAGTAGTTACTTCAAAATAATGTTACTCAAGTAGTGCTCCAAGAAATAACTCAAGTAACAGTCAAAGAATAACTGTCAGGATGTAACACCTGAGTTATAATTTGAAGTTAAATTCAGAAAATATACAGTGAAAATAATATGGGACACACCTGGAATTAGAGTATTAAATAACATGTGTGGGGAAAGATTAAGAAGTTGTCCAAACATAGCCTATATTTGATTAAAGTGAATTTCCATAATAAGGACTTGGGGATAATGACATTGTTTTACCAGAGTAGGGCTTCTGTATATAAATTAAACAGAAGTCATGAGGTATGTAATGTAATATGATTATAAACCACAATTACCTACATTTTGGGAGTGAATTCTCTTGAAATGATACATTAGCTTATTTATTTATATTTATACACACACACACACACACACACCCCCACACACACCCACACCCCACACACACACACACACACACACACACACACACACACCCACACACGCCCCCCCCCCCACACACACACACACTTTAAACCAGAAGTTTACATACACTATATAAAAAGACAGAATGCCTTATTTTTTTCCTCAATGTCTGACATGAAATCAGACTAAACCTTTCCTGTTTTAGATCAATTAGGATTAACAACATTATTTGTATTTGCTAAATGCCAAAATAATGATAGAAGGATTTTTAATTAATTTTTCATTACTTTCAACAAAGTCAGAAGTTTACATACAGTAAGATTACTATGCATTTAAACATTTTGGGAAAACACAGATGATGATGTCATGTCTTTGGAAGCTTCTGATAGCTATTCTGATTGATATTCTGAATGATATTCTGATACACCTGTGGATGTATTTGATGGCACACCTGAAACACAGTGCTTCAGGTTTGGGAAAATCAAAAGAAATCAACCAAGATATTAGGAAGAGAATTGTGGACTTGCACAAGTCTGATTCATCCTTGGATGCAATTTCCAGATGCCTAAAGGTGCTACAGTCATCTGTTCAAATAATTAAATGTAAGTATAAATACTATGAGAATGTTCAGCCGTGATACCGCTCAGGAAGGAGACAGGTTCTGTGTCCCAGAGCTGAACATACTTTGGTCTGAAATGTGCATCTTAATCCAAGAACAAAAGCAAAAGAGTGTGTCATTATCCACAGTGAAAGTACTGTATTGACAGGGGGTGAAAGGACAGGAAGAACCCACTATTTCAAAAGAAACATAAAAAGCCAAATTACAGTTCGCAAATGCACACAGAGATAAAGACCTTAATTTCTGGGGACATGTTCTGTGGTCTGACAAAACTAAAACTGAACTGTTTGTCCATAATGAGCATTGTCATGTTTGGAGAAAAAAGAGGAAACCTTGCAAACCTGAGAACACCATCCCATCTGTGAAACACAGGGGAGGCAGCATCATGTTGTGGGGTTGTTTTGTTATTTTTTTTGGGACTGGTGCACTTCACAAAATAGATGGCATCATGAGAAAATAAATGTGATATGTGGAAATACTGAAGAAACATCTTTTGGGTGCAAGTGGGTCTCCCAAATAGACAATGACCGAAAGCATACTGCCAAACTCGTTACAAAGTGGCTTAAGGATAACATAGTGACTTAAGGATGACAAAGTCAATGTTTTGGAGTGGCCTTGATCTCAATCCTATTGACAGTTTGTGGGCAGACCTGAAAAGGCATGTGCAAGCAAAAAAATTCCTCCGAACTGTTGTGCGAAGGTTGTGGAAGGAAATCCAAAACATTCAACTCAAATCATACAGTTTAAAGGCAATGGTACCAAATACTAATGAAATGTATGTAAACATCTGACTTTGAAGAAAATTATGAAAAATGGTCTAACAAAAACTCCTTTCATTATTCTGGCATTTAGAAAATATACATAATTTTGGAAATCTTAATTGGCCTAAAACAGGAATAGTTTAGTCCGATTTTATGTGAGACAAAAAAGCTTATATGCCTTTTTTTATAAAACTTCTTTACTTTACTTTATTAAACTTCTGTTTTCAGCTGTAGTATTTAAATATGGGCGGTTTCATTGCTTGAAAAACAGCATTGCGTCTGACATGTAACTGGGCCTGGTGGCATTGCCTGCTTGTCTCCATGGAGATAGGTAAGTGTAAAGCCACACTGTGTAAAATTCCAGGCATAGCAATAACATCTCTATGAAGACCATATCCTCCTCCAGAAAAGTTACGTAGTGCACCTTTAAACATGTCTGAATTAAAATAAGTACTACTTTATATTACTTTATGTGTATCTATTTATTTATCAGGATAAATACAACAATCATTTCATCTCACTTTGTAAGAAAGGGGAGCTATAATGACATAGGGAGGTGGTCAGCCAATGAAAAAAAAAGGCCTCAGAGATTGGGCAATGCCACATACAGACAGTGGGTAGAGAGAGAGAGACTAAGACAGAGAGAGAAAGCTCCAGCCCATGTGAGGTCATGTGAATCTGAACTGCTCCCTGCCCTCCACCTACTCATCTACCCATACACCCAGGAATCTATGCAGACCGTCAGTTATTGCATTAGAAAGATGGAAATGGTGTGAAACTTGATGCACTAAAAGTTTAAAACAATATATATACAATAGGCTTTTTTGTTTGTTAATTGTTGTTGTTTTGCTATTGCTATTTTCAAGAATAAGGATTTGATGTATCTTTCCCTGATGATATGATGATATGTTTCTATTAAAACTAAAAATAGTAAACGTTAAATTGCACCTATTATGCTAAATTTACTTTTCAGAGCTTTTAACTGTGTTAGAGTTTTTTCCCCTCAGCATTTACTCAAGCAAAGCTGTATTTGGAGTGATTCTTGTATGTTTGAGTAATCTTGTCTGTTATATAAAATCTATGACACCTGTGGATCACTATGTTATAATTTAGACATTATAAATCATAATAATCATCTAAAACGACTTAGTAACAGAGTTAGCTAGAAAACTGCAGAGCCCAATAGGGGCTGACATTGCTGCAAACATCATCACAACAAAGAGCCGTGGAGTTGTTGGCACCTCCTACGGGTGGCTGCAAATCATGCTAGCGAGTCGCAGATTTTTTTTCATTTGTACCACAACGACTACTCAATGCGGCCGAATTCTACACGCATCAAATAAAGTTGGAGGCCGAAGTAAGTAGAGAGCAGTAGGTGTATGCAGGTGGGTTGAAAATACAGCTTGGAAGGGGAAACAACTATACTGTGGTTAAAAGCTCTAAAAAGTTGATTTTACATGATATCAATCAAGTATATACAGTGAGTACGGAAAGTATTCAGACCCTCTTACATTTTTCACTCTTTGTTATATTGTAGCCATTTACTAAAATCATTAACTTAATTTTTTTCCTCATTAATGTACACACAGCACCCCATATTGGCAGAGAAACACAAAATTGTTGAATTTTTTACAGATTCATTAAAAAAGAAAATATGAAATATAAATGGCCATAAGTATTCAGACCATTTGCTGTGACCCTCATATATTTAACTGTCCATTTCTTGTGTTTATTCTTGAGATGGTTCTACACCTTCATTGGCGTCCAGCTGTATTTGAATATACTGATTGGACTTGATTAGGAAGGCCACACACCTGTCTATATAAGACCTTATAGCTCACAGTGCATGCCAGAGCAAATGAGAATCATGAGATCAAAGGAACTGCCTGAAGAGATTAGAGACGGAATTGTGGCAGGTTACAAAAAAATTCTGCTGCACTTAAGGTTCCTAAGAGCACAGTGGCCTCCATAATCCTTAAATGGAAGACATTTGGGATGACCAGAATCCTTCCTAGATCTGGCTGTCCAGCCAAACTGAGTAATTGGGGGAGAAGAGCCTTGGTGAGAGAGGTTAAGAAGAACCCAACCATCACTGTGGCTGAGCTCCAGAGATGCAGTTGGGAGATGAAAGAAAGTTCTAGAAATTCAACCATAGCAATCCTCCACCAGTCGGGCCTTTATGGCAGAGTGGCCCGACGGAAGCCTCTCCTCAGTGCAAGACACATGAAAGCCAGTATGGAGTTTGCTAAAAAACACCTGAAGGACTCCAAGATGGTGAGCAATAAGATTCTCCGGTCTGATGAGTCCAAGATAGAACTTTTTGGTCTTAATTCTGAGCAGTATGTGTGGATAAAACCAGGCACTGCTCATCACCTGTCCTATACAGTCCCAACAGTGAAGCATGGTGGTGGCAGCATCATGCTGTGGGGGTGTTTTTTAGCTGCAGGGACAGGACGACTGGTTGCAATTGAAGGAAAGATGAATGTGCCCAAGTACAGGGATATCCTGGACGAAAACCTTCTCCAGAGTGTGCAGGACCTCAGACTAGGCCGTGTTGCATCATTTCCAAAAAGATTTATTTCTGTATTAGCTCAAAAGGGTGCTTCTACTAAATACTGAGGTCTGAATACTTATGGCCGCGTGGTATTTCAGTTTTTCTTTTTTAATAACTCTGCAAAAATGTCAACAATTTTGTGTTTCACTGTAAATATGGGGCGCTGTGTTTACATTGAGGAAAAAAATTAACTTAAATTATTTTAGCAAATGACTGTATATATGTGTGTATATATATATATATATATATATATATATATATATATATATATATATATATATATATATATATATATATACACACACACACACAAGTTTATATATATATATATATATATATATATATATATATATATATATATGGTCGTAACTGGGTTCTCCTATTCTTGTGAGCTTTGAGCCATGTTATACTGATGTTACCTTGTTTTGTTTCATTCACACATCTTTGAGTAACCTCTTGCATTATTAATCCCTGCTGTCCAAATGCTCTGTTTCAGCTTGTCATATCATGAAATGGTAGATTTCAAATTAACAGCTACCTTTTACATTTACATTGTCAGTGGAGATTGGCAATTCCAGGGCTGAAAATGAAAGAATTTACAAAAAAAAAAAAAAAATGTTTACACCATCAGCACAGGGATAAGCGACCTCCTCAGCCCACTGCTCCACCTTTTTGGCACCGAAGAGACAATGCGGGGTAGTAGTGAACGAGATCATTAAACAGGATGGCTAATTGAGTAAACAAGCATCACACTCGTCACCCCTAATTAAGTCATTAGGAGGAAGAGAAGCCTCCAGTGGGCCCAACGCTAATCAAGACAAGCACAACACGCGCAGAGGCCAGGCTGGATGACACAAGGAATTATCTGTGAGGACACACAAACAATGATTAGAGAGAGCGGGGGAGTGGAGGACAGGCTTAGTCTAGGAGCATCCCATGAGACAGCTCAATTTAGAATACTCATTGTAATTAAGTACATTGTTTGGATGTTTTCATTAATTTACTTATAATTTTTAATATATATTTAATTTATTTTTTTCACCACACATAGCTAGTTAAATGATTTCAATTTAGAATATCCATGTTAAATTGAGTGACAAGTTAGTAATAGCAATTGTTTGTTTTTATTAATTTACCTATTGTAGATTTGAATATGTGTTGTATCAATAGAGTTTTTGATTTTATTTATTTATTTTTTTATTTATTTTTTTAATGTTCATTATGTAATCACAGGAGATGGCTGGTTAAATGAATTCAATTAAGAATGTTAAAAGGAGAACATATTTTAGGAGCTTTCATTAATTCAATGATAGTAGTTATTTTTTAATTTTTATTTATATATATATATATATATATATATATATATATATATAGTATTAGATTGGTACTTTCTGTTTTCATTGTTTATTTTGGTTACCTATTATTATTATTATTATTATTATTATTAAATTATATAATATAAATAAAAATGATTGCAACTTGCATGCTGTCAAGTGAAAATTGTACCTTGCTTCACGCCAACAGGACAACATTAGTTTATTTCTTTGTTATTTCTTCATGGGCACACCTATGACTTTAGCATTAGTTAATTCAGTTAATTAAGAAACTCTTTCATTGCTGCATTCATAATAAGATAACATAAAAGGACCTTTATTTGTCACTGTTTTATTTTTACACAGTCCACATTTATTCTACACCACAAAAGCTTTTCAGGCAATAATCCTATGAAACACAATAACCAATTTAAACATGTGTCCTCAGTCACTAATATTGTGTCTGCGTGCTCTATGGCACTGCACAGCCCTGCATAGTAAATGCTACTTTGACATTTTGCCTCATGATGCCCATATACACCTTTCTGTATTGTGATAGTTTCCCCTGGGAGAATTATCCACTACATTAACCAGGCAGTCAATGAGATTATTTGGCCCTCATCTCACTTTAGGGAATACTACACAGTGTATGAAAGAGGATTTATTCAAGGCATCTTGTCCAGTATGTATTTAGATATTAATGGGTTTGCTCACTGAATAGGAGACGCAAGGGTATAATGCATTGTCTATCAAATCATGCGTGGCATTTGGGCAAGTCATTCACACATGAAATATTGACAATTGCAAATAGGAAAAAACAAAAACAAACCAAAAATAACAAATGTAATGGATGCTTTTCAGACAAAGCTTGCATTTTTAATACATTGTTTGAGATACATTTCTTTGTTATAGTATAGTTTGTCCTTTATGTTCCTGCACTATGCAATTTATTCAATACAACATAAAAATATTACATGCATATGAATCTTGTTTGATATCTAACAATACTGAAAAATAACTGATTATTTTCCTTTTCTCTAGTTTCAAGCCAAAATATGCACAACTGAGAGTGTGCAGTTTTCAATTTTCAAATGTCGGAGCGCAAAATCACAAAAGCTGATCAGTGATTTAAATCTTTCTCTCCCCCCCCATCCCCCTTCCCCCCCCAAAAAAAACAAAACAAAAAAAACCAAAACATTTTGACTTGTGGAGTATGCGGCATTATCTTCTTACAACCGTTACTGCTCCCTCCCTGCACCATTGTTGAAGCTGATTTAAGACCGGCGCCTAATGGCCATACCTGCCTGACTAACATGACTTCTTAGCAGGTGTCTCCTGTCAAGTATGTCTGAAATAACAGTGTAATGAATTAGCAATAAAATGGACTTAGGGTACAAGGCAGGGGTGCCCATTATCCCCACTCTTAATCACTAAAGAGATGCCATTCACTTGCTGTAAGAAGGCAGCATTTGCTAACCCTTGCTGGTCACTAGCCCCCTCCACGCTCGTACCACCGTTCTAATGGAAGGCTCTCTGCTTGAAGTCGAGCTCCGAAGCCCCCGACCAGTTCTTTCTTTCTTTTCTTTTCACTTGCTTTTCTCTCCTCCACCCACTCCCCAACCCTCTTCCTCCTCCTCTCTCCCTTCTTTTCTCTCCTGTAAGATTATCAGTTTTGATTACCGCCAGCAACAGGCTCTTAACAGCGGTCGGAAGCAGCAGCGCACTGAGCTGAAAGAGCCACAGCGGGAGTAAGAAGCTTTGGAAATTATGGGGCTCGGCACAGAGGGAGAAAGTGTTCGGCGAAGCTTTGTGACCATTTAATCAACTCCCTGACTTTTGATAGTCAAATAATGGTTAATTACAGTAGCACCTGCCCACAGGGTTAAAGACTGGGGACACGTCGAATACACGTCGAGGCAAGAGGACGGACAAGAAAATGATGTATGAATGATGTATTGTTATTATTATTTTTTATTTTTGACTTAGCTTGATTGGATAGCGGTAAACGCGGGGATGCTCTTGAGCTTAGCTGCGACCACTTTGCCACAATCAAACGTTGTTTTTCTCTCGCGGAAAAAAAGGGTGATTGACAAGAGTGTGGTGGTGCGGAGAGGTCAGGGCACCAGAGTGACTTTGATTAGCAGTGTGGTGTTTGTGAGAATATGGAAAGCAGCAGGCAAAAGATGCTAATTCTGGGGCACCATTTTTTGATTTTTTGAAAGTTGACATTGGTGCTGCTTTATCTACATTTCCATGGTCTTTGTTGTGGACGTTATTGTTGATGACTTCACCATTACGTTTTGAAAATACTTATGTTTATGTAGTAGATATAGTAGTATTAGTTTTAAATGAAAGGACTATCAGTATTAGTAGAAGTAATATGGACATAAGGGCAGTTGGTGGTGGTAGTAGTAGTAGTAGTAGTAGTAGTAGTAGTAGTAGTAGTAATAGCAGGAGCAGTAGTAGTAATTGTATTATTATAGTAGTAGAGGTGGTATTTCTTAGAATAATAGTTTAGTATTTCACTTTTTGTTTTTTGTGTTTTAAGGAGTATTTGGAACAGCTGCAGTACATTCAGAACGCTGCTGCTCAGGTCCTGACTAGAACCAGGAGGTATGAGCACATAAGTCCTGTGCTCAGGTCTCTGCACTGGCTTCCTGTAGCTCAAAGAATATACTTTAAAGCAGCTCTGCTTGGTACCCAGAGTCAGGGCTAAACATGGGGAATCAGTGTTTCAGTTTTATGCAACTAAAACCTGGAACGATCTTCCTGAAGATATGAGACAGGCCTCTACTTTGACATTGTTTAAATCCAGGCTCAAAACTGTTCTGTTTAGCTGTGCATATGAATGAACATTTTTTATTCTTCACTCTTCTGCTTTAATGTTAATTTTATGATAATTATTTGTGATTATTTACGTTTTGATTTGTGTGATTTTAATGCCTTTCTTATTCTTCTAAAGCACTTTGAATTACTTTGTGTACGAATTGTGCTATACAGATAAACTTGCCTTGCCTTGCCTTATGCCTTCTCATAAATGTTTGTATAACTGCAATATACAAAAAGAGTAGTTAGGTTGCATTCTCACATTAATAATATGGTTCTTAGTTTGGTTCAAAACCTAATGTAGATTTGGATTGGTCCTGATCTAGGGCCAAACCAAATCAACTGTGCTGTTTATCCAGGTTTAGTTCTGGGTTTAGCCCCAGTTTAGTCCACATTTTGATGTGGTGATTTAGCAAGGGTGAAAGTACCCTTAATCCAATATGCAAAAATTAAGACAACTCACATGCAATTTTATTTGAGAACAATGAGACACCTCGTATGTCGCCCAGTAGCTCCCACATTGTATTAATCTGTCTGACCTTTGTCTCTCCCTGAAGCGCTGTGTACATCTCTGCCTCTTTTGCTCACATCTCTGCCTCCTTTGCTCAGGGGAGGCAGTTAAGGAGATAATGATATGAAGAGGAATGACGCTATTAAACAGACAATTTGATAGTTCACACATCATGTCTCCTGTCCCAAAACAAGATGCGTATGAAGGAGCAACCAGACCCAAGACTGCCACCCCCACTTCCACACTTGGTTATATAATGCAATGAGATAAGACCAAGTGTTAATAAGCTTTAACTACTATATAGCTAATTGTACAGTTAGCTAAAGCAAACTAATACCTGGTTAGCCTGGGAGGAGTGCTGTGCATTTGATTATACAAGAACATTACTTTCCTAGATCAATTTTATATGTCAAATATATCAAAATCACATGTCCCAGTAAAATAAATAAATACAACTTTGATTCATGCATGTTTCAGTAATCCTGTATTATCTAGTATTTGAGATTTGAGTGATTTTCATCTCCTCTCCATCCAGCCCTTTATCTCTGTCTCTCTCTTCTCTTTCATTGTCTAATTTTACCTTTCTTTCGCTCCTTCTCTCCCTCATCTCTCTATCCATCTCTTCATCTTTCTCTACCCTCTCCTTTTCTATTTCTTTCACTCTCCACCTCGCTCATTCTTTCTCTTTCTTTCCCTCTCCTCTCTCTATCCATATCTACGTTTCTGTCTGTGCTCTTTTCTCCCTGCCTCTCTCCTTCTGCCAGCTTGTTCCCTCATTCCCCATTATTGGCACACAAAGATGAGATGTAAGGAAACTTCAGCGATTACAAAGCTGCACTGGCTAAGCTCAATTACTCAGAAAGGCTCCAGAATGGCTCCATGTGTGTTGGGCTGGGGCCGGCTGGTGGTGTGGGAGGATGGTGTGAGGTTGGTGGTGTGGGGCTGGTGATCTGGGTCTGGTGGTGTGGAGCCTGTAGTGATCTGGGGCCCATGGTGTGGGAGGGTGGTGTGGGGCCGGTGATCAGGGGCCAGTGGTCCGGGGCTGATGAGATATTAGCCAGTCAGTGTATGTGTCAGCTACTAGCGTGGTGTTATCAGACCTCCACGAGATGTTTGTGTGACCTCCCAACCCCAAAATAAACTCCAGATAATAGGCCAGTGAATCAAGTGGATGGTGCAGCTTGTATGGATCACAATTATTATTGTAGTAGTAGTTGTAGTAGGAGGGAAAGGAGGAGTAGCAATAGCAATAGTAGGAGTAGTAGTTGCTGTAGTAGTAGTGAAATTAGCAGGAGTAGTAATAGTAGCAATAGTAGATGCTGTAGTAGTAGTGAAAGAAGTAGTGGTAGTAGCAGTAGTATTAGTATGGACCAGACAGAAAAAAGTGAGTAGTATTAAAAGTTGAATTTTCAAACAAATAATAAAACTCGCTTTAAGATTGTAAATGTAGCTAACCCATTATGTGTCATAAAAGATGTAAAAATGAAATGTATAACAGGTAAAAAGAAATGCAACAATGTAAAATCAGTCAAGGTATTTTTAACAAGATAAAAATGTCACTTCATTATGACACAGCAAATGTTTCAGCTGTCAATTTTCTACATATTAATGTTGATATTTTTTGTGCTTCAATTTATTTCACTACAAACCATTTACAGCTATTGTTAGAGTTTTATTTCAATTAATTTGTGCATGTTTGAGTAATCCTGTATTGTTTTGCATTCAAGGCTTGAGTGCTTAGAAAATGTGGGTTTTCACCTATAATCTGTCTCTATAACTCTACTCTTCACAAAATGGTGGGACCTGCAGTTTTAAACTGGAAGTCAATGGACCTTTTTAAATTTTTAAGCTGTTTTCAAAATCTTTATTATTAGATATAGTATCCAAAGTTGACAATAAAAAAAAACAAACCATAATTCCTCATTAATTCCATCACACCCCTCTCCAAACCTCAACCCAGTAATCCATTTGGCTGTCCCTATCACCCCGCATATTTACCCCATCCAATCAGTTTGATTAATAATGCTTCACTCGAGAGCTTTGCAATCAAATGACCAGAGCATGGCTAATGCTAAAACACACACACATAGACAGAAGCTGGGCTTGGGGGGCCTATTTCCCCAAAGACATGCCACATGACAGCTTCATAAACTGGCCATTCATCAAACTGCCCCCCCCCCCCCCCCCACAGTGCACAGCCATACAAAAAGCCACTATCTGTCCCACTCGCACACATATTATCTTTAAAGTCTGTTCAGGGGACAGAGGTGTGTGTGTGTGTGTGGGGGTGTGTGGGGGTGTGTGTGGGTGTGTGTGTGTATTATATATATATATATATATATATATATATATATATATATATATATATATATAGATATATATATATAGATATATATATATATATATATATATATATATATATATATATATATATATAGATATATATAGATATATATAGATATAGATAGATAGATTAAAAGTATATTGTGCATACAATGTGTTTATAACTATTAACATTGCTAGTAGTCAGAGTATTCTGTAGTCAAAGTAGCCATCTACTGGTAGTAGTATTGTACACAATTATATGCATTAGTACCAGACAGCATTGTAAGATTTTGAAGACCCAATGTCTTCAAAACATCCCTTTTGTTTTGGCTCTGCATTGTATAATAAAAAAAAAACCCTCATCTGGTAGAATTCAATACTATTATTAACCTGTTACACAAATGATTTCTATTTGTAGGAGGAAGAGTAGTAGTATTCTATACCAGACAAGAAAAAAGTCATTAAAGCTATTGTGATTGATATTTTCTGCCTTTAATTTGCTGTTAGCAAATATACCAAAATTCTAGATTCCTTTAAAAGATAAGACCACTGCATCCATGTATCTTTAATGAATGCTTAATATAATCACATTTCAGATCAGCTATAAATATCTAGATTAATTAAGTCTATAAATGCTTTGTCCAGAGGCACATGTGTGTGTTTGGTTTGAGCCTCTTGCCCACCAATACAGTGCATTGTGAAGCCGGAGACAAACTCGTGCCCTGTAAAGATCAACAAGGGCCCATTGCAAATGATAATAGAGATATTCATAGACACAGGCCCAGGGTAAGCTTTATGTGTTGGTGTGTACTAGTGCTTTTATATCTATAAAAGCACTAGTTTCTAAGCAGGGCCATTTCTAATAAATAGACTGTGCAATTGGACCTGGGCCATCAATTTACAACATACATATAGTTCTCTCCAAAGATAACTGTTGGACATAATTTGGGCAAATGTGAAAATATGTTCTTAGTCATAGCTCAGATTATTTACATTAAAGGATACATATTGTGCTTTTGTCTGACATATAGTTATAGTCCATGACATCCATGGGTCATTATGTTATAATTTGGACATTTTAAATTGCAACATTGTGAATGTCATCACAACAAAGAGATCATGCTAGCGAGTAGTGGATTTTTGTCATTAATACCAAAATGACTGCACAATACTGTTGAATCCTAATTGTATCACCACTTAAGGTAATAAAATTGAATAACAAAGTAAGTACAGAGCAGTGGGCGTGTACCATGGTGGTGAAAACGGGGTTTTGGAGAAAGTAAATGAAAAGGGGAAACAACTATAACATGGTTAGAAGCTCTAAAATGTCAATTTTGCATAATAGTAAAATAACTATAACATCTAAAATAAAAACAAAAAGAAAAAGAAAAGTTCATCTTCAACACTTAAAGCAACAGCAACAAGCATTATGTAACTTTTTGGTGATGGCATTTCACCTGCATGATTCCATAGAACTAGAAAGATAGAAGTGATACATTTTATGTCATACTGTGGAATATTATAGCCAAAGGAACATTTCCATGAAAACAATCAGGAACAGGCTCTCCTCCAGTCCAATTAAGAGTCAGGTCTGTGGAGACGCAAGCCAGTTCACAGTAAGGATGGATGTTTTTCAGTACAATAAAAAAAAAATAAATAAATAAAAAAAAAAAAAAAAAAAAATATATATATATATATATATATATATATATATATATATATATATATATATATATATATATATATGCAATGCCATATATATATATAATTGATGGGGGCTGCTTGTTTCCATATAGATATCATGGCATTGCATATTCTGTAGTATGGTTTAAACCTTATTATTTTTTATAAGTGTTGTCTTGAGTATCCAAAAATAAATGCCTTTGTTGCATTATCATTGTTCATTTTGTTTTGTTTTATACATCTTTTTTTTCTTTCTTTTTTTTTTTTTTTTTTTTACACATTTCACTATTTCAATCAGTAGTTATTCAAAATATATAAACAATCTTGCATCACTTTGTTGTTCACACAGGTACAACATTTCAGGGTTTTTTTTTAATCATAAATTATAATATGCACTTTTACATCACACAAACTACACTATACCTTGATGAAATTGGAAATCCCCAAATACATGTATTACCATCCCACATTGACACTCCCAGCTGATTACATTGGCCCGGTCTCATTGGTAGTGCGGTAGCAGCTCAGTGAATGTGCTTTTATTGCCTGATGTTGTGTTCCCGAGGCTGCCCTGTGTCAGTAATTAGGATATGGGGGTTATCCTGGCTGACCTGTGCACTGAGTTCGCCCACACAGCCATTTCCACTGCAGACTCCTGTTAAAGACCCCGAAGAAAGGAGAAAAGAGGGAGAGAGCAGCCTTCACACCAGACCGGGGAACCCTCTTAACCCTGTGTCGAGTGGCTGCTATTGATGTTAAAGGTCTTATATTATGATAAATCAGTTTTGTAGGTTTTAGCCATAATAGTGTTTTTTTGGGGTTTTTTTTTCTTTTTGTTTTGTCTGTTTTTGTCTTATCTTAGGCATAGAGTTGTGTTCATTTTTATTATTAGTTTATTTGAGCAAGGATAATGCACATTAATAAACATTTCTGTAAATGCACTAGTATTAGATATACAACTAGTTTCCAGATTGTAGCTGCAGGCAAGGTGTACAATGCTATCACAAAAGACAAAATTTACATTTTTCAATATTGTATTACATTAAGATTAGTAAAGCGTTATAAAAGAAAACCATATAATAGCAGTTGCCCATTCACCCCTGTGCTCTTCTTCCCTTCGATATCTTGACCTCGGTGCCACTGGTTCGGGGGGTTTTCCACAGCTGTTCACTCCTCGACAGATAAGTGCTGATGGAGGGTCTAAGATGTCAGCTCATTGTTTTGAACACGGCCTCCCTTTTCCTCTCACGGATTTCTCTTGAATGTATTTGTTTAGCCCTTGTAATAACAGAAAATGCCATGCTCCGCGACGGCCATTGTCACAAACAAAGCGAGTGGTTTTTCCTCCGCTTGTCTCAGGCGAGGAGAGGGCTTTTGAACACAATCACAGGAGGCAGGGGAGCAGTGTGGGCCAGCTGTGATAAGACACAGCGATGGGAGCAGATATGAAAGTTCCAGTGTATATGGCGTGACTAGTGGGAAACACTATTAGCTGGGCAGTTACTTGATCAATGTTTTTAATGTGTTACTTAAAGATAAACAGTGTAACTTTTCTGGAGTGAGTCTTCTCTTCTTGTCACAGTATGGCATTAAACTTTTGTATCTTGCATTTATTCAATTACAAGTGTACACCAGTGTCTGCATATACTAGTGTATGAATATGTGAGTGTTTCCTTGATATAAACAGTTTATCAATTGCCCGACGAGAGAGCAGAAGACGCTGGATCACTGTTACACAACAGTCAATGGAGCCTACAGGGCCGTGCCCCGCGCTGCTCTAGGGTTCTTTGATCACGTCATGGTTCACCTCATCCCTGCTTACAAACAATGGCTGAAACTCTCCAAACCTGCTATGAGGACTTCTAAGAAGTGGACCAGTGAGGCTGTGGAGGAGCTTCGCACATGTTTGGACACTACAGACTGGGATGTGTTCAAGGCTGCCACAGACAGTTTGGATGAGTACACAGACACTGTGACGTCATACATTCAGTTCTGTGAGGACAGCATCGTTCCATCATGCACCAGGGTGACTTTTAACAACGACAAACCCTGGTTCACACCCAGACTGTGAGACATTTGAGGAGGGAAAAGGAGATGGCTTTCAGGGCAGAAGATCGTGAGGGCTAAAGGCGTTGCAAGTATGCGTTTAGCAAAGAGGTGGAAAAGGCTAAAGCGAAGTACAATACACGTCTGGAGCAGCAATTCTCCACCAACGACTCTGCTTCTGTCTGGAGAGGGCTTAGGCAAATAACCAACTACAGGCCCAAAGCCCCTCCCGCCGTGGACAACAAACAACTAGCAGAAAAGTTAAACGGCTTTTATGCGAGGTTTGAAGTTTCACACCCCTCCGCCTCCTCCCTCACCATCATGGACATTACCTCCAAACTCACCGCGGACACCCCCCCCCCCCCCCCCCCCCCCCCCCCCCCCACTGCCCTCACAGTTTTGGAGCAGGACGTGACTAAGCTTTTCAGGAAGCAGAATCCCCGTAAGGCAGCGGGCCCAGACGGTGTCTCTCCTTCCACCCTTAGACACTGTGCTGAGGAACTGGCTCCTGTCTTCACAGACATTTTTAACACCTCCCTGGAGTCATGTCACGTCCCAGCCTGCTTCAAGCTGTCCACCATTGTCCCCGTCCCCAAGAAGCCCAGGATCACTGGACTTAACGACTACAGACCTGTGGCGCTGACGTCTGTAGTCATGAAGTCATTTGAGCGCCTGGTCCTGCACCACCTCAAGTCCCTCACCTCCCCCCTCCTGGACCCTCTGCAGTTTGCCTACAGAGCCAATCGGTCTGTGGACGACGCCATTAACCTGGCCCTTCACTTCATCCTCCAGCATCTGGACCCCCCGGAACCTATGCCAGGATCCTGTTTGTGGACTTCAGCTCTGCATTCAACACCATCCTCCCTGCTCTGCTCCAGGACAAGCTCGCTCAGCTCAACGTGCCTGACTCCACCTGCAGGTGGATCACTGACTTCCTAACGGACAGGAGACAGCGCGTGTGGCTGGGGAAGAATGTCTCGGACACTCGGACTACCAGCACAGGTGCCCCACAGGGCTGTGTACTTTCTCTCCTGCTCTTCTCCCTGTACACCAACTGCTGCACCTCCAGCCACGACTCCGTCAAACTGGTTAAGTTTGCGGATGACACCACCCTCATCGGACTCATCTCAGATGGCAATGAGTCTGCCTACAGGAGGGAGGTGGACCGACTGGTGTCCTGGTGCAGCAGCAACAACCTGGAGCTCAACGCCCAGAAGACAGTGGAGATGATTGTGGACTTCAGGAAAGTCACAGCCCCCCTGCCTCCCCTCACCCTGACGGACTCCCCCATCACCACTGTGGACTCTTTCCGCTTCCTGGGCACCTGCATCACCCAGGATCTCAAGTGGGAGCCGACCATCAGCTCCCTCATCAAGAAAGCCCAGCAGAGGATGTTCCACCTGCGGCAGCTGAGGAAACTCAAGCTGCCAGTCCAGATGATGGTGCAGTTTTACACTTCCATCATTGAGTCCATCCTCACCTCCTCCATCACTGTGTGGTTCGCTGGGGCCACTGCCAGGGACAGACAGAGACTGCAGCACATTGTACGCTCTGCTGAGAAGGTTATTGGTTGCAGTCTTCCATCTATACAGGACCTGTATGTCTCCAGGACTCGGGGCGAGCAGGCCGTATAGCAGCTGACACTTCTCACCCTGGACATGGACTATTTGAGCCACTTCCCTCTGGCAGGAGGCTACGGTCCATTGGGACCAGAACCTCTCATCATAAGAACAGTTTCTTCCCCTCTGCTGTTTGTCTCATGAACACTTTATAATATCTGCACTAAACTGGACACTTTATAACACCGGTCACTTTAATAAGTCACTTTGCACTGTTGTTCTGATGCTGCTGTTGTATATATTTTCTCCCTTTAAGTATTTCATTAGATTTTTTTAAGCATATCTTTTTAACTTTGTGCATGCCCTTATTTGTATTTGTATTTATTCAGTGTGTTTATTTTGCACTTTTTCACCGAAGCAAGTTCCTAGTTTGTGAACTGTGTTCACAGACTATGGCAATAAAAGTCTTCTGATTCTGATTCTGATGTAAAGAGCTTTGAGTGCCTTTACATTCAAAAAGCACCATATAAAAATGTGACCTATTAACTTTGAAAAACAGGAACCCTTTCCTTTCCACAAATCTGTTGGTGGCTTCATCTCAAGGTTCACGCTTGTCCTTTTTGGGTCCTAATTTGAACCCAATCTTGTCCTGACTGTAAATTTGGTGTAGTCCTGGTCTAGTGATTACTGTATTTTCCAGACCATAGTCACACTTTTCTTCATAGTTTGGCTGAGTTATACTCGGATGCAATTTATATGTGAAATTATTAAAATATATAATTTCACATCTTATTGTCACACTGACAACTGCACGAGGGGTGCTCTAAGCTTGTTTACCAATAACACAGTCATCTACTTCTGGAGTGGTGCTTCATCTACTTCCAGAGCAGGCGGAGATTTTCAGAAGTGATACTGAGAATGAAGAATTCAATGGATTTAGTGATTTGGAGTGAGATCAAGAGTAAACTTGTTAGCTTGTTTTTTATGCTTTAGTTATCTGATTAACTGTTAGTATCTCACATTAACATATCAGACACGATTTCCGTATTTTCTGGACTATACGTCACCCTGAAGTATAAGTCACACCACCGAAAAAATCTGTATTAATGAGGAAAAAATCACATATAAGTCACACTGGACTATAAGTCGCATTTTTTGGAGGAAGTTTATTTTTAAAAATCTGAAACCAAGAACAAAAATTTTATCTTTAAAGGCAAGTTATAATAATAACAATAAAATAGAAAATAACAGGCTGAATAGCAGTACAGCACACTAATATAGCACATAGAGAATGAACTGTCTTGTATGTTTACGTAAGATATTAACAGTCAGATATGCTATTTTAATGTAACATATGCCGGCTTGTCCACAAACACGAGAGACTCGAGAGTTCTTTTCACTGATGTTTACTGTGATCTTACTTCTTCCTCACAGTTCACACCATAGAACTTTTACATTAAGGTAAAAGGCTGAACTGGAAAGCAGGAAGTACTTTTCTTGACCTTAAGGCCTAATGATAAACTAAACATTTACAATGTTGTTCCAATTTGGTGGGAAACCATGAGTTTACGCTTGCTAGGTACAGTATCTGGACTCGTAAGATGCTGGCCAGTAAATGTGACTGTTCTGAGATAAAACATTAAATGCTGCCAACTGAATTAACAACAGTGCAGGTCACAACACAACTCACAACTGCACCCTGCACCAAGAAATGGCATACACTCACATTGTAGACATTGGGTTTTAGCATCTATGCAAAGTGCCAAAAGAGCAGTATATTTTCTTACTGGTAACAGAAGAGTTGAAGAAACAGTGTTTCCAGTGAGGGACTTTTACAGTGTCTCACAGACAAGGTATGTTGCTTGAGTCCACGTAAAGCGCCATAATCATCCTCCTTCGCTCAGAAAACCGCAGAGTGAAAACTTAAAGTGATTTAAAAACAAAAGTGAAACTTAAACACATCCATATGAGCTCCAGCTGGCAAACAGTAGTATAATATTAGTCTATGTTATTGAATTTATGATTATGTATCATTACGTAATTCAAAGGATAGTTCTAAATTCCATTGATTTATTGTCCTAGACTAAACAGAGTTTTACCCCTGGTTCCAAATGAAAAATTATCACCTTTATAAATGAAGAGGAAATAAATAATAAGAGGAAATTAAATATGAAATGTATAAAGAAAACGAGTCAAGTACATTTTCTTACAAGTATTACAAACACACCAGCGCCATCTAGTGCTCAAACAAGTGAATGTAACATGTATATGTACCGTACATGAAAGATAGAAAATTAATATTAACAGTTAATCAGATAACGAAAGCATAAAAAAACAAGCTAACAAGTTTACTCTCGATCCAAATCACTAAATCCATTGAATTCTTCATCCTCCATGATAGCAGATGAAGCACCTCTTCAGAAGTAGATGAAGCACCGCTTCTGCGTGGCTGCCATACTGGTAAACAAGCCAAGAGTGCCCTCGTGCAGTTGTCAGTGTGACAGTAACAAAGATGTGAAATTTGTCATGATGCCTGCATTTTCTGTCTCCCTGTGTGCTCTCCCCCTCCCCTACCTGTCCGAATCTGGAGCTGAGTTCCTACTCCTCCCGTGCACACCTGGAGCACATTAGTGCAATCATCACCACCTGCTGTCGAGTATATGAGGGCTCGGCAGAAGACACTCGGGGCCAGACCGTCCGCGTGTAAATGTGAATGTTCCAGCTCTAGTTTGTATCTTGTTGCCTGCCTACTCGTGTCTTACCAGATTTTGCTGCTTCCCAGATTCCTGCTCTCTCGTTCGTTCCTACTCCAGCTCCGGTACAGTCCCTCCCTTGTCTTCGCCTGCTTCCCGTCTCCTGCCCTGGCTCCCGCTCTCTGGATTACTCCTGCTCGACCCTCCCAGGTCTCGTCTCCGGTCCTGTTTTGCTCCGGCCCTGGTTGTCTCCGTGTCCGCTCTGGACTACCCCCGCTTGGCTTGCTCTGGTCCCGTGCCCGATCCTGTCCTCGTCCGGTCCTGGTTTTCCCTGTTCCTGCTCACCACTCCGCCCGCCTGGTTTGCTTCCCGTGTGTTTGATGAACTATTGACTCTTGTTATTTCACAAAAACTGTAAATAAACACTGTAAAATTGCCCCGAGTCTGCATTCCTTGGTCCGCTCCTGCACCTGCCGTTACGACAGAAATTCTATATTTTAATAATTTCACATTTAAGTTGCATCTGAGTATAAGTTGCACCCCTAGCCAAACTATGAAAAAAAAAATGCGACTTATAGTCTGGAAAATATGGTAATTATGTGTTATGTGTTAAGTAACGGTTGATTATATATGTTACAGTTCACTTGTTTGACCACTAGATTGCGGTGGTGTGTTTGTAATACCTGTAAGAAAATTTACTTGACTCGTTTTCTTTCATACATTTCATATTTAATTTCCCCTTATTTATTTCCCCTTCATTTGTAAGACCATAAAGGTGATCATTTTTCATTTTAAACAATGTTGTAAATGTGTCATGATCCGCACTGTCCGCTCCTGGTTTTCCTCCCTGTGTGCTCTTCCTCCTCCCTCACCTGCTTGTACCTGGAGCTGGGCGGAGCTCTCGGCTCCTTCCGCGCGTACCTGCTCTCCATCTGGCTAATCACCACACCTGCCATGGATAAGAGGAGATAGAGGAAGACACTCGGGGCGAGATCGTCTGCTTGGACTCACCCTGTCTGTGCTGTGTTTGTCGTCCTCACTTGTTCCTGTCGTGCTCCGGCCCTGGATGTCTCCTGCCCACTCTGACCTACGCCCGTTTGGTCTGTCTGTTCCTGTGTCCTGTGCTCCTGTGTTCCTGCTCACCTGCTCACCTCCGGATCACCCTCTGTTTGTACTTGTCCCATTTCTACAATAAATCCTGTAAATATTCCCCGAGTCTGCATCCTTTGGTCCACAACACTCACCTGTTATGACAAAATGTTTAGTTTACCATAAACCTAGTTAAAGGTTGCAAAAACTACTTCCTGTTTTCTGGTGCACCCTTTTACACTAATATGAAGTCTTACCAAACAGAGTGCTATTTAAGATTGAAAAGTAAAATATAATGTTTTTAGTTCATCGGTTTGTTTACTAGCAGGCCAAAGTGGTATGTACATTTTGTTGTATGAGTGTGCAGTTTTGTGTGTATATGTAATATGAGCCAGAGCTTATGTTATATTTGATGTGTTTGCTAGTTCTACAGTGTGAACTGTGATGAAGAAGTAAGACCACAGTAAACATCAGTGAAAAGAACTCTCGTGTCTCTCGTATTTGTAGGCAAGCAGCATATGTTACGTTAGTGTAGCGTATCTGATTAACTGTTAATAGCTTATGTGAACATACCAGACATGTATTCAGTTTGTTCTCTATGTGCTACGCTAGCATGCTGTACTGCTATTCAGCCTGTTGTTTTCTATTTTATTATTATTATAACTTGATTTTAAAGATAAAATGTCTGTTCTTGGTCTTGGATTTTGTAAAATAAATTTCCCCAAAATATGTGATTTATAGTCCAGTGCAACTTATATATGTTTTTTTTCTTCATTATTATCCTTTTTTTTTTTTTTTTTTTTTCTGATACAACCTATAGTCTGGAAAATACAGTAGTTCCGCATTTAATCATAATTTTGTCCTAATATGTTGTCTTTGTACTCACTCCATTCTCTTAATGCAGTAAGATACATTTAAGGCCATGTTATGGAACATTCAAGGGAAGCTAATAATATTTCCATGGAGAAAAGCAGGTGGCAGACCCTGCTCCAGAAAAGTTAGAGTATACCTTTAATAATACTAATTAAACATGGCATAATTTCACATGACATTTTTCCAGACACTCAATGCTTTCTGCCAATGTGATTTATTATTAATTCACTCCCCATACCAAGTGGTGGTAAGAAAAAGGGAACAACATTTCCATGGAAACAGGCAGGAGAAGGCCTGTTTGTTCAGGTTTGTGGAGATGCAAGCCCTCCCAGAGAAAGGACACATGTTTTTTTCAGTGCTTTAAAAACAAACCTACAAACAAAACATTTATTTTTGTCTTTTTGGCATAAGGCTAATTAGGTACAGTTATTATAAAGTGTTGCCTATTTTTTATATATAACTTTAAATGCAGGCCTAATATGCAGAAAGTATATAATTTATCCATCACACCTTTTTAGGAAACTCAGAAACATGAATTCAATTCAATTCAATTCAGTTTATTGTAGTCATTGTCACAAAAAGAACAACGAAATTGTGTTTGGAGCATCCCATAAAGTGCAATCCATAAGAAAAATAAAATAAATACCCTTAAACCCCAGTGTAACATTGACCCAGTGTGGCTTCAGTACAACATGAGACAGTACAACATGAGTCTTGTAGCAGCATGATGGTGTCAATAAGGTGCATAGAAACAGGGACATACAGACAGGGACTTGAGAATAATGACAAAATGCAACAATGCAACCAGTTCAGTGTTATTGAGAGTTGAATGTGGTTTCTAGAATCTTTCTGGAATCTAGTTTATATGTCTCTAGTCATATCATTGAGCTTGTACACTGATCAGACCTTCCACAGTACATCAACTTCACCAAAACACTGTTAAAATTGTCTACACCAATACAACACCACCTTCTCATATCAGCTTCCAAATGCACATAGACAAACCCAGCCTGACCTGCTATGAATTCATTAATAGGGCTTCGAAAGTTGCAGAGGCAGCATTCACTGCCAGCTAAATAAATGCCACTGCTCAAGAGAGGGAGAGAAAGAAAGAACAGAAAAAGAAGGAGGGAAAGAGGGAGAATTTGTGTGTAAATTCAAGCGGCACTCTCTGGGCTGGTGTTGAGGAATCTGTTTGGACAACTGCAGAATGTTGTAGTTCCCCCACAGTGTGGTGGAAAGACATGCCGCCACTGTATCTTTTACAAATTATGCCGTGTTGTCTAGTGAGAACTGTAGGCTCTGTATCGCTTACAAACATGGCTGCCTACTGTGGGGGAATAGCTGTCCTTTGAAAATAAAGATGCTATGGGATAATTGAATCAGGAGCTTTTTCACAGCTCCATTACTGTCATGTTGTCTTACATCACTTTTCATCCAAATAATATCCATCCATTCATCTTAGTATATGAATTATTAAATACTATTTTGAAAAATATGCAGAGGGAAGTGCAGTGTGCTTTTGTGGGCAGGGAAGATCTATGCTTTTCTCTCAACTGGATGTAACAGAAGTTTGATTTCTCAGCTTGTTCCATTGTTGTGAATATTTTATTACACTGTAACATGTAGAAAAACATTTTTAGTGGAAGCGGAAAAAAAAACATGGCTAACTCCCCTTTTTTTCTTTTTTTTTTTTGCACAATATCAACTAAATTTACGGATAAACAAAAAGGACAAACAAATACTTTACCCACTGTCAAAAGGTATTAACTTTCATTCAGTGAAAAAGATGTTTAAGAAAGCGAGAACATTTCATAAGTACTATATTGTTTTACAATGCTAGCTAGACATTAGCATGTTCCAGTCTGTATAACTTAGCTGCGATGACTTTTATGAATCAGCCAGAGCCAGGGGAAGCTGCATGTGGTGTGTGAAGTTGAATACATCTGCTGTCAGTTTGAGCATGTGTGTCTGGTTAGTGGTGCAGCTAACAGCTAACGGCTAACGGTAGGCCCAAGGTCATGTGGTGAAAGAGGCCACGATGGTTTTACGGTGGATTTACGACCTAAGAGTGATACTGCCGGAGAGGCGATAGACGAACTGCCATGTGGAATTTATGATGAGATACATAGCAACAGAAGTGAGGGATTTATAGTTTAAGATTGTGGAATCAAATAGCAGTTTAACAAAAATCATAAATATATAAATATGGTGTGTGTGTGTGTGTGTGTGTGTGTGTGTGTGTGTGTGTATGTATGTATGTATGTATGTATGTATGTATGTATGTATGTATGTATATATATATATATATATATATATATATATATATATATATATATATATATTTCTATCATCTTTTAATCTCTTATTTAAATAGAGAAATAGTCCAGACAGTTTCTTCCCCTCTGCCGTTTGTCTCATGAACACTTTCTAGTATTTGCACAAAACTGGACACTTTATAACAGCGGTCACTTTAATAAGTCATGTTTGCACTGTTGTTCTGATGCTACTGTTGTATATATTGTCTACCTTTAAGCATTTTATTTGATTTTTTTAAGCATATCTTTTTAACTTTGTGCATGCCCTTATTTGTATTTGTATTTAGTCAGTGTGTTTTATGTTGCACTTTATCACCGAAGTAAGTTCCTAGTTTGTGAACTGTGTTCACAAACGATGGCAATAAAAGGATTCTGATTCTGATTCTGAGACAGTTAAATAAGCTTTTCAGTTTCATAGAATAGAAATTTAGTTTCAAAAGCAAAAACATTACATCAGGTTTGTCAAGTTGTGTACTTTTGTACTTTTGTGTCCTTTTCTATATTTATAGAGAATTGTTGTGTGTGAGCTTGGATGATATAGGCTTATGGGGTGAGCATTGGACAGGATCTTTGGAACTTGGTTCAAATAGGGCCCTATTTGAACCGAGAGACTGCTAAAATACTAAAACATAAATGGGTGACATCTAAAACCTTCACGCATATTATAACATGGTAGAAAGCTAAAAAAAACAAACTATTTTGCATAATAGCCACTCTTTAAATAAAGAGTGAGCCAAATCATGCAAACTCTCAACATCTTGCATTAAGTTCACCAAAATCATAAATATTAAACGCAATACCCTAAAGTAAGACATACCATGACCCTCTTTCCCTTAACCCCTACCCCCTGGCCCTGATGCAGCATGTCATCCAGAATTACGTGGTCTTAGACTAAGGAGGAAATCCTTTTGGGCTGAGCTGCACCGCCGCTCAACAGTTTGCTCATTGTTCACCTTCTCTCCCCCCTTAGAGAGCAGAGCCAAACGAAGCCGTAGTGTAGATCCGTCACCCACTAAAGCTTCCAGCATGCCCCAGGAGGAGGAGGAAAGGTGTGTCACATATCAGCTGAAGATTTGAACTCAGGCATCGCTGTGTTTTAAATGTTTTATGATTCTGGTGCCTCCTAGTCTGTGAAGAGGGAAAAGCGAAAATGGCAAAGCTCATATTCATGACGGAGGATGTGGAATCGTCTTGATCGATAAAGTACAGTATAAGGTCAGGTTGTGAGTGAAGTAAGCAAAAAGTCCATGTGTGTAATCAATGGATGGATGGGCTAATCTTCTGCCCAACGTGTTGGAACTTGCAGAATTTGTGAAAGTCCTTATACCTGTTTATCATGGTAGACTGTAAAAGGGCATGGCATAACAACCCTATGTAATTCAGACCATCATGCAAACTTTCAATTCTCAAAACCTTAGATCTCAAACTAGGTGTTTGATTTTTAACAAGCTTAAGTGACAACTGAAAAACTGTTCGCTGATGCTAGCAGGGACTTGTTGAACAGCAAAAATCAGCTTGCCTGTTGTAAGTCTAATTCATATGGTCAAATTTTGTTAAATTGAACCTCAAATTAAACAGTGTAGACAAAACAGTGCCTTTAGTTAGCTTCACCCCTAAAGAAAGGTTAATGATATCAGTTGAAAGGTATCAATATATAGGTTGTACCTGTGTTACATGAATAACAGAACAGTTGCTTACATCACCAGAACTCATTGTGAAGTGCTAGAATGGAGGGTTGGGCCTGAAAATAGTCTTAATTAAACACAAAATAAACTGCATCTGCCCATTTAGTTTTAACGAGTCAACCAGTTTATTGTTTATACAGTGTCACAGCTCTTCTCACTGCATTGACGTAGACATTGAATTACCTCTTATAACTAACTACAGATCTGTAATTGTGAACAGTAGCTACATGGAAATAACAGGACCCAGGCTGCTCCTGTATTCATCCACTTGACTTTACGGGTTACTGATGAATGCTTGTCCCTCTGTGCCTCCCCTGCCAGCCCGCATGACCACACCACCACCCTGCTATCATGGCACTGGGCACATTTTTGTGGTCTGTGCTGCTGTTGCCCTTTTAGACTCATAAGAGGTTGAAGCCCTTGTTAAATGTTGGGGAACGTTGTCATCTGGCATCGGACTTTCTGTCAGTATATTGCATCTATAAACAAAGTAATGGTCTCTAATCTCAACCAAGTGAATTTGCAGTCAACTGCCAAGTCTCGCGACCACAAATCTGAGTGTGTGAGGAGGAGCAGGAGTCATTTGAACGAGGAAGAGTGGATGATATGGTGGCAGGTTTGTACTTCCTGCCACCTCTCTGTCCCTGTCAGCCAGTCACAGACTGCTAATTAAAATTCTCACTTACAAGTGACAGTTCATAACAATACACTGCCTTGCTGTTTAAGTTATAGTCTAATAATGTCTAATGATTGTGTTTCCTATATGATTATATTCAAGTTCTTATTTCAAGTTTTATCTGAAAGCAGTCTTATTATACAATAACAACTTTTCAGGCCTTTTAAACATGATGTAGTTGTTTCCACTTCCGACTTGCGACTTCCGCTTTGTTTCTTTTATTAAATCCTTTTAGATGAATATTGTGCTTTAAAATTATCACAGAAATAACATAATGACCCACGGCTATCACAACACAATCACCATTCATACCGCTTGATGATGTTACTGCACATCGCATGAGGTTTGTCAAGTTGTGTACAGTTTTGTATCATGTTTTTGAATATTTATGCGTAATGTGTGGGGAGCATGGATGACGTAGGCTTGTGGGCTGAGCATTGGACAGAACCTTACAGGTAAGGAGGGTTTGAATAAGGGCCAGCAGACATTGCTAAAATACTCAGTCATGCATGAATGATATCTAAAATCTCTTCAGGCATGTTTTTGATGAGGGAACAATGTTATAACATGGTAGAAAACAAAAAAACAAATTTGCATTATACCCTCTACCTTACACTAGAAAAGTTTCATAGTGCAGGGTATGACATTTCTTGTAGGACTTTTATAGATTAAGATATTGTTTTCTATAACCAGGTGTGCTGGAAAAAAGTGAGCTTTGTATTTCAGCAAGGTAGATATCAAACAAAGTTTGCTTGATGAAGGCTTAGTTGTTCTAAGCTTTGCGCCACCGTGAGTTTTTGCAAGTAAAACGTTATTTTTTCTACTATAAATTAAGAACAATTTTTAAAAGTTATGTCTAGCTACTATATCCCTTGTATTATCCAAATAAAATACACAAGTATAATTTAATTGCTTCTGTGATAGTGCTCTACTAATCACATCTTTGAACCACAACCTGCATACGCTTTCTGGAAGTACCACAAACTGTATAGTTTTAGAATGCATAAAATATTTAGAAACACTTGACGATTTGAACAAGCAGTGTTGTCTAGGAACCCTACTTTGAATATATAACATGTCCAGGATTCTATAGCTACTCCTTTTTTGACCAACCATCCCCATCTGTCAATAGTCCACCCCATACCTTGCCTCCCTTACACTCGCCTTTCTTCAACCCCATATTAAACATACATCCACATACCCAGCATTCGACCAGTGACCCAAGCACATGGGCCAGAGAAGGCCAGACACTCAAGGGCCAATGCCCCAAATGCCCCATCCCCCGCAGTGCTAGTAATCGAATCAAATCAAAAACTGAACATTGGTCCTCCTTCCCCGTCTTCCCTCTATCCTTCCCCCCTTCACTGTAGACCTATGCCTCTGTTATACTTGATAGAAAGCAGATGTTGTAGCGTAGTTTATGGTAAAGAGCCCCCCACGTCAAGTCATGGCCACGAATATATCTTCATCGGCAAGCCTACGGTGTCCACTTACATGTGCTACAAGCCATCAAATCTGGAGATGAGGCATTCGTGAGTGCCTCAGATTTTTAAGAAACTGTGCTATTTGATAGAATAAGAAGGCAATGCAGATGCTTAGACAGCCACCTGGGGGCTCATACAATGAAATTCTACATTACTTACAAAGATCTAATTATAAATATCCTGTTAATACAAAGCAAGAATGAAAAGCTAAAGTGTGCCCACTTTTAAAGTACAGTAGAGTACTGACTGCATTTAATTTTAAAATGTTTCATCGGTTGCAAACTCAGAAGAAAGGGTTGGATCATTTGTAAAGTTTTGGGATCATATATTATTCATGCATTAGTGTTATACAGCACCTTTAAAGTACAATTCCATGACATAGCCAAAGCTGCTCTGGGCAGACTGATGGAAGTGAGGCTGTCAATGTGTGCCATCGGCCCCTCCCATTGCCACCTTAAAGCTTTGAGAGATTGAAAGGGAGGCTACATTTTTACAAGTTAGGTTAGCAAAATATATAGTAAACACTGCTAAACAAGTTCAATGACATTCTATTACAGAGGTGGTCTCTTAAAAATACTTATGTAAACTATGTATATATGTAACCTAGAACTAAGCCTCAGCTGTCTTAGGGGTCTGTGTTGTGAATTTGAATATTCACACTCTAACACTATAAAAATCAGGTGTACATGGGTCGGTTGGTGTTGTGGCTCTTTACTGAATGACAGCTGAAATTTTGGCTCTTTGCCTCTAACCTGTTTACCACCCATGTTTTATCATCTTCAAAAAGTATATACATTTATACAGACAAGATAAAGATCCTATGTACTGGTATGTACCACTGTTTTTTCGACTGATTCATATGCACTAACAAACCCCAGAACAAATGCACATGCCTCCAATTTATCATGCCTACAATCTACAAATATGTCAAAATATTTATCAAAGCAGATGTTCTCATGGCATCTTAAACATCTCTTCCTAACTGTACCCCTCAGTTGGAGTTGTCACTAGCCTCTGTCTATTTCGGTCCGTTGTGCTATACATCTACTGTGTAATTATGGTCTGAGAGTCTATATGCTTGGCCTAAATACGGTTTGTCTGGGACCTGAAATGGCTGTAATTCAACACAGCTGCTCTCGTAAACAAGAGAGAGATGAGGGACACAACTTATGCAGTATGGGCTTGAAACAAGCTTGGATTTGTTTGTGAAATCTTGAGTGTACCATGACAATTTTTATTTTTTTTTGTTAAAATAGTGTTTCATTTTTTTAATGCACTCATGTTTGAGTAATCCTGCATCATTAGTCTGTCTGCATCTCCAAAACTCCAAATGCTTCAGTCCATGTCCACAGCTCTCCTTTACCTTTTGTTTAGTAGAGATAGGCAATTTCAGGGCTGAAATTATCCAAATGATTCTAGTAAAGGTTTAAAGGAGTTTAAAAACACAGGGAGCACCTCCTGTATCATCACATGACATCACAAAGTCCATCCATCCATCCATTTTCTTCCGCTTATCCTGGGCCAGCTCGCAGGGGCAGCAGTCTAAGCAGGGCCTACCAGACTTCCCTCATCCCGGACAGGTCCTCCGGTTGGACCCCAAGGCGTTCCCAGGCCAGCCGAGAGACATAGTCCCACCAGCGTGTCCTGGGTCTTCCCTGGGGACTCCTCCTGGTGGGACATGCCTGGAACACCTCCCTAGAGAGGCGTCCAGGAGGCAGATGCCCGAGCCACTTCAACTGGTTCCTCTTGACATGTAGGAACAGCGGCTCTACTTCGAGCTCCTCCTGTGTGACTGAGCTCCTCACCCTATCCTTAAGGGTGCACCCAGCCACCCTATGGAGGAAACCCATTTCGGCCGCTTGTATCTTGTATCTTGTCCTTTCGCTCATTACCCAGAGCTCATGACCATAGGTGAGGGTATGAACCTAGATTGACCGGTAAATTGAGAGTTTTGCCTTCTGACTCAGGTCCTTCTTAACCACAACGGACCAATACAGTGACCACATCACTGCAGACGCTGCACCGATCCACTTGTCAATCTCACGTTCCATCTTTCCCTCACTTGTGAACAAGACCCCGAGATACTTGAACTTCTCCACTTGAGGCAGAGACTCCCCACCAACAAGGAGAGTGGCAAGCCACCTTTTTCTGGTTGAAAACCATGGCCTCAGATTTAGAGGAGCTGATTCTCATCCCAGCCGCTTCACGCCCCAGTGCCTGCTGCAGGTCCTGGTTCGATGAAGCCATCAGGACAACATCATCTGCAAACTGCACAGATGATATCCTGTGGTTTCCAAACGGGACCGCTCCGGCCCCTGGTTGCACCTAGAAATTCTGTCCATAAATATAATGAACAGAACCGGTGACAAAGGTTAGCCCTGGCGGAGTCCAACATGCATTGGGAACAGGTCTGACTTACTGTTGGCAAAGCCAACACAGCTCCTGCTCCAATCATACAGGGACCGGACAGCCCTTAGCAAAGGGCCCCAGACCCCATACTCCCGGAGCATCCCCCAAAGGACACCACAAGGCACACGGTCAAATGCCTTCTCCAGATCCGCAAAACACATGTGGACTGGTTGGGCAAACTCCCACGAGCCCTTGAGGACCCGATGGAGAGTATAGAACTGGTCCAGTGTTCCACGACCGGGACAAAAACCGTACTGCTCCGCCTGAATCCGAGGTTATTTCCTCATTGAAACTGAGGTCTGGTTTCAATGAGGAAATAACCTTATAACATAGATCAAAACATTGTGTAATATGGGCCCTTTAAAAGACATAATATGCTAAATTTACTCTTTTGAACTTTTGACCATGTTGTAACATTGTTCCATCATCAAAATGGATTTCACTTAATTTACATTGGTTCTAGTAATCTTCTGTAGAAAGTTCTTTGCCTGTGAACCTTAGAGAATAGATGGTTTACAGTTTGCCAGGATTATTGGTTGTTATTCTGTTATTATTCTTCATGAACAGATCAAAGGGGGTATCATGCAAAATCGATTTTTGGAGTTTTCTTCCTTGTTATAATATCCCTGCATCAAAAAACAGGCCTGAGGAGGTTTTATATGTCACCTATGCATGTTGAGTATTGGACAAATCTCTCCCGGGCCCTATTCGAACCCTCCTTACAGTTAATTCTGTCTGAGGCGCAGCCTACACAATACTCCATAAATATACAAAAGCAGGATATAAAACAATACACTACAAAATCACAAAACCCTTGCTCAAACCACAAACTTGATCCAATGTGCAGTAGTTTCATTAGCAGTTTGTGTTTTGATAGCACTCTGAAGGGGGAGTTACTTGACTAAGCTCTTCACAAGGGATCAATAAAGTATGCCTTACCGCCTTACCTTACATCCAGATGAACTATTCTAGTTCTTAGTCAGGACTACATTAGCTGGAGGATTGTACCTATGGTGTATGTTTTGGATTGATAGGGGAAACCAGAGTGCCCGGAGGAAACCCATCCTGACACAGGGAGAAACATGCAAGCTCCATACAAGCCCCGGAGCTGAACCTGAAACCTTCATATAAGTGATAGTGCTAGCCATTCAGCCACTGTGTCACTAATTTGGAAAATAAAGAAGCCTTAGAGCACAAATTGGTCTGGGGGGGCTACATAGTCTAGGACCATATTGATACTTTTTGTCATCAACATTCCCCTGGGGTGTGATTGTAACTGTAGGCTCTGCTGTCTGAAGCTCTGTTAGACTTTAATCTGAGTTTTATTTTACCACAATATGGCCATAAAGAACTGGCTGGAAAATGTGTTGTTTAAATCCATTTTGTATTAATTATTGAGTTATTCACACTAAAGAACTTTTTTGCCAATGTTTGCCAATGAGTGCATTGTGTCTCCAGGGTAACTGCTGAACATTCTACCAACATTGTCCTTTAAAAGTCATGTAAAAAAGTCTCCCAGGTAATTAAATTTAATAATCAGAATTTTCGCCACATCCGGAATAACTTAAACATGACTGCTGCTAAAACCTACTTCTACTCTATGATCATCTCCCACATAGACTACTGTTTAACTACTTGGTCTCTTGCCTGTCCCACAACACTTAAAACCATTGAAAACCTCTATAAAAAAGGTCTAAAAATACTTGATAAAAAACCCATTTCCCACCATCACTGTCAAGTCCTGAAAAAGCATAGACTATTGGACTTTAACAACATAGTCAACCTCAAAAGATATTGTCTAATTTACAAGATCCTACACTCCCTCGCACCACCATCTTTAAAGGAGTACATTCAATATAAAGACAATCTAGCAAGGACCACCAGAGGTGACCTGCTACCACCAGAGGTGACCTGCTGATTCCCCACAGACGGACCACCTTTGGTCAGAATGTATTATCTGTCCAAGGTGGGAACCTGTGGAATAGTCTTCCGGTAACCCTAAGAGAATGTCCCACATTCTTTTAAAGCTCAGATGAAAAACTGGTTGTGGTGAAACCAAACATGCACTCACCTATAGTAGCAATGTGGTTTTAACTGTTCCATAGAGACATTTTTGCATGTATGGACAAAATATGAAGGGGTGGGGGTGGGCAAAATATGAAGGGGGTGGGTGCAGAATATAATTGTCCTGAATGGGTGGCCAAACTGACTGAAATAATGGGGACTGTGTAATGACTGGAATATGCAATATTTTGTATGGTGCAATAATGGGAACTGTGCAATGCGTGTAATGTGCAATGAGTGTAATGTGCAATGAATGGAATGTGCAACTGTGTGGAATGTGCAATTGTGTGGAATGTGCAATTGTGTGGAATGTGCAACCATGGGAACTGTGCAGTGAATGTAATGTAGTGTGCAATTTTTTACTTGACTCTTTTGTGACCCCAGCCCCTGGGACAACAGATGGAAATTAGCCTTTGGCTATAATCTGGTGTATTTACATTCATGTTGAATCATGTCCATCAATATGCATTGTCCCAGTCAAATAAATAAATAAATAAAATAAATAGAGATACATGTTGAACACCCCCAATAATTTAGATAACATAACTGTGTGTGTGATGTCTCTTTTCCCTGGATTAGAAATGCATACAGACCTCACTCATGATCCATGACAGAAAGTGCAGGTTAGGCTTGAGATAAAGAGGTTAGATTGGGGAGACCTGAGAGCAAAATGTTCAAGCCAAGTATTTAAGGAAAGGCCAAAGGCGGAGGAAGGAACGAAAGAAGGAGACAAAGAAACTAGGAGACGAGGAGTGCAAGAGGAGATGTCCCAGGGGAGGTTGGGTCTGGTGTAGGGTTAGAGAAAGCAAAAGAGATAGAGAGAAATGGGGGAAGGAGAGTTAGGATGAGAGAGGGAGACATGAGAGAAATAATAAAATGAGAGCTGGAAAATAGAGAAAAAGAGAGTAAAAGAGAGAATGAAAGTGAAATAAAGAGAGACAAAGGAGAGAGAGGAGAGAAAGAAAGAAAGAAAGAAAAAAAATAAAGAGAGATGGAGAAGAAACAAAGAGAGACAAAGGAGAGATGGAGAGAGAAAGAGAGCGAGAGAAGTAAGGAGAGAGTATCCTCGCCATAGTGGGAATCCCCCTCAGATCTGTGCTCACTTTGAGTTTGTCCACCCAGCTGTGAGCAGTGTAATGAGAGGAGTGGGGCCAGACTATTCAGACCGCACTATCCTGTGTACTCTCTGTCTATTTTATGTTATACAATAGAACTACTTTACCCAAAGAGTTACAATTTAACAAGTAAAACAGTCAAAAGATGACAGTACATATTCAGTTATTGTTTTGGTAACACTTTAGATGTTTATGTTTTGATTTGGTGTTTTGGGTATCCAATCAGAAAGCAGAATAAGCCTCACATGAGTCTTTCATTTGGGTTGATCTGAATTGTCACAACCTAAACCCAGTCATTAATCAGTAGCTCTGCAACTCAGACTGACTGAACTTTCACATGATGCATGGCCTGTCCATATATTGAGAATGAGAAAGGCTTACAGGCACTGGCAACCCAGGTTAGTTTGTGATTGTAGTACAGTAAGAGCATAGACCACAAACAGTGGTATGCAACTTTCTGGCAGTGGAAAGTCAACTGTATGATTTCATGAAAATAGAACCATACTTCAAAACATTTACCACGTAGATACATATGTGTTATGCCATACTGTGGACTATTATAGCCAAAGGAAGAACATTTCCATGGAAACGAGCAGGAAGTGGCCCTCCTCCAGGCCAAAAAAGAGCCAGGTTCGTGGAGATGTAGGCCTGCTTTGTTTTTTTCAGAGCAATAAAAAACACTAATGAAGAAAAAAACAAGGTTTAATTTTAATCTGTTTTTGGCACACACAAAAAAAAAAAAAGTTACATACTGTTGCTTTAAACTTTTTGTAAGTTTTCTGAAGAGCACGAAGTTACTTTCCAAGCGGCAACATTTCAGAAGTGTCTTGAATTTGAGTAGAAGGCAGACTTAATAGACTATGGACTTATCGCCGCGCTTCCCAGTGTGTGATGTAGACCTAAATATGACACCTCTCCACCCTCTCCTGTCCGACATGATCACATAAACCTGGCGGAGAGGAGTGGAGCTGGGGAGAGACCTTGCCAGCTATCCCCTGACCTCCCAGAGCCTTACACACTTTAATTCTGACTAATTACATTCCTCACTGACAGAAAGTTGGCCCAGGCCACCCCATGAAAAGAGGGCAGATAGCAGAAGGGAGGGTACAGAGAGTGCAGAGGATGTACACACTGTCAAGGTAAAGGCTACTGGGGCATGGAGCTACTGAGGTAGGATAGTGGTGCGTAACTTTTTATAGACTTTTGAATCCCTTCTGCAAAATGTAAAAGAGGATTTAAAGAATACCTATAGTGCTTGTGTCTTTCTTTTGTACCAAAATGATCCAATGCTGCTGAATCCTATGCGTATCATGATTAAGAAAATGAAATGAAAGAGCAGTGGGCGTATGCCTGTAGCAGGATAACCAGGGGTTGAACAACTTTGCATGAGTAAATGGTGAGAAGAAACAACTACAACATGTTTAAAAGCTCAGAAAAGTCAGTTTTGCATAATAGGTCTGCTTTAAGTTTAATTTTTGAAGTTTTGAAATAAAATTTCAAACAAAAAATAGTAGTGTTTTGTAAATTATACAAAGTACATTTGATCAATATAACATGGGAAACTGCAGTTGTAGAAAATATAATCTGCTATAATTAGATATATTTTACCTATGAGAAATGCATGGAAATAAAATAATTAACTGTTATAGTTGAATTTCTGGGTAAACTGTTTTTATTTATTTAGGGTTGGGGTTTTTTTTGTTTGTTTGTTTTGTTTTGTTTTTTTGCTTGATTTTAAAATGCAAAAAATGGTACAAAATCCTACTCAATAGTCCATATACATGTCCCCTAACATAATTTGTGAGAGCAACAAATATATATTTTTTTAAAACACAATTAAAAATGCTAAACCTAACAGCCCCAAACCAACCCAGATGCACATGTCTGTGGATATTTTGAGTAAATTAGGAAAAGTGCATTTAATACAGATTCATATATTTACTCTGTGTGGTTCTTTTATTTATTTCATTTTTATTTATTTATTTCATTTTACAGATTCATACATTTACTCTGTGTGGTTCTTTTATTTATTTCATTTTTTCTAGACAAAGTGTAAACAGTATAAGTGATTTTCCTCAAAAACTTTTGGTATGCCTGCATACCAAAAATATGTCTGTATTTTTTACCTGAAAATATGCAATTTACAAAAAGCGATGCTTTACATTCATAAATGCTAAATTTTCTATATTCGCCCATAACCTGAGTTACGTCAAATCAAAAGCTCCACATACAAATGAATAGTGAAGCCAATCCCAATATTAAAATATATAAAATGTTCATTTCATGATTTATTTGATCTTCTCACCAGTAATGTGTAAAGGAGAATGTTTAGTGCTCACTAGATGTTTACCAGAACAACACAAGTTCAGAAATCTCAACTGAAAATTGGTTAGCTGTTAGCTCAGATGCCACTTTTACATGGTAAGTATTATCTAAAATTAAACACTAAATGATTCAGACACTCAATATTGACTTTAAATGAGTTTATGTCCTCACCTAAATGCAGTCCATGGGTTGGTACCAACCACGCTGTTGATTATTTATAATTTGTGATATTTGTGGGCAAATGCTAACGGCAATAGTATAGGAAAAAATAAATAAAAATAATACTTGTTCCAAGTTTGGTCAGTGAATGATTATTGAATCATCTACAAATGTGTCTATGATGCCTTATTTCCATATGTAAACAATAAAAGCTGCAATCATACTTATGTCTAGTATTGCACCGTTTAAAAAAAAGAAAAAAAGAAAAAAAAGAAAAGGTATCTCTAATACATTCTTGACAGGAGTATGTTTAAGATGTTTAAGGCAGAGAGCGCACATACACTAGAACCATGTTGTAATTAAACAAATAGCATTCTCCTGTTATTACTATGCGTCTCTCTCACCAGTGCTCCCCTCAGCTGTGCAGGGTTGGGTTACCATACTTCTCCTGCATTTGTCTTTACAATGTAATTAAGAGATTTTTGGGATCCGTGGCCGCACCATGACAAAGTCGTACTGCCAGAACGCTGTGTGCCGGATAGGAAATCTATTAGCAAGTCAATTCAGCAAAGTTAATATGTCTCCCTGCCACACTACCACTGATACTGCTGACAGAAGGAATAATACTGCTGTAGAGGCCTGTATTCAACCAAGAGGCACAGACAAAGGAGTATTAGTAGTAGTAGTAGTAATAGTAGTAGTAGTAATAATAGTAGTAGAAGCAGTAATAGTAGTAATGGTTGTTAAAGTTAATATACTTCTCTGCCACACTACCACTGATACTGTTGACAGAGGAAGGTGGGGAAGAAGTAGTAGTAGTAGTAGTAGTAGAAATAAGTAGTACTAATAGAAATAGTAGTATTATTGTTGTTGGTTTTACAGCAACAACCAAGCATAAAGAATGAATTTCTGTTCATTGTAGTTCCCTTTTTTCGTCTCAGATGCCCTTCTTCTTGTAACCGACACAATACTATCATATAGAAATGTATTTAGGTGACTTAAAAAAACTAGCATGTTCATGTTCGACTGCTGGGTGGAGTTAGCATGTTTATCTCTGCATATGGTGGGCTTTCCTCCGGGCACTCCAGAATCCTCCAGCTAGTCCTGACCAAGGTAACTCAAGTCTTCTGGGACTAAAATCTTATAACTTGTGTATTAAACTCATCACCCACTGGTAATATACACTGCCTGGCCAAAAAAAAGTCGGTCACCACCAAAAAAGAAGGTCACACACTCTAACATTTTGTTGGACTGCCTTTAGCTTTGATTTCGGGACATATTCACTGTGGCATTGTTTTGATAAGCTTTTACAGTGTCACTGTTTTTATTCCTTCCAGTGTTGCATACATTTTTCACCAAGATCTTGCATTGATGATGGTAGAGTCTGACTGCTGTGCAAAACCTTCTCCAGCCCATCCTAAAGATTCTCAATTGGGTTAAGGTCTGGACTCTGTGGTGACCAATCCATGTGTGAAAATTATGTCTCATTCTTCCTGAACTACTCTTTAACTATTTGAGCCCAATGAATCCCGGCATTATTATCTTAGCATATACCCATGCCATCAGGGAAGAAAAAATCCATTGATGGAATAACCTGGTCATTCAGTATGTTCAGGTAAACAGCTAACCTCATTCTTTGAGCCCATACTGTTGCTTAACCTAGACCTGACCAAGTGGAGGAGGCTTGTACCTGTTTGCTTAGTTAAATCCAGATGGTGACTTTATTTTTTTGGCCATACAGTGTATAATGCTTGACAACTGCCACCCACACATATTTCTCCCTGGTGTCAAAATTATAGACTGTATTTATAAATGAACATAGCTAACCACTGCAGTCCAAATAGGAAGTGAGCATGGGCCTGCTTCCGGTTCCATTCGCCCCTCTCTCCATGCATAACTGCTCCTGTCAGACTTGCCATTTTCATTTTAAAATGTTTGTATTGAACTGCTCTACATAATCCTGGCATTTTTATTTTGTTATTTTGTCAGTAAGTAAAGATATGAACATTAATATCAGACAAGTCAGTCGCCTTCTTTCCCTGAGGTCACTACCGCTAGCATTAGTAACAGGTTTGATTGACATCATTGCTAAGTGCCCTCTCTGGTGCAGACAGGAAGGGCTGTTACCTTCAACAGCTTTGCTCTGGATTGGCTCTTTGATTGCTCTGATACTCGTGGTCAGAATTCCAAAAATGGAACTCAGCTTCAAATTCACCCCTACAACTGCCTAGCTTCGATGTGCTTCATTTGGCTGGAGCTGAACATTATGGGTGACACCATACTCACTTAATCCACTTCTATATACAATCTATGAGCTAGACACTGTTATAACTAGTTGAATAGGGCAAGATAGCTAATGGTTTTGCTGTTCCATTGGAGATATATAGTTAGTAGTGGAGGGAATATATGTTTTGTTTAAGAGACAAGGCTAAGTGTCTGTGATTGGTGCAAGAGAAATGCAGTCTTCTTGTTCCATTGTAGCACTATTTTTTTCAAGTTATCAAATTGCACTGTGCTAACTATGAGGTGTGACATAGTAAACCCTGTGTGGCAAATCCTCTCTAGACCATTACCCAAAGTTCAAAGGTCAGATCTGAAAGAGCAGATTATTCAAGATAACCTGCACATTCATCGCTCATTACAAAGGCTTAGCTAGCTACACTGCAGCCCACATTTGATATTCTGTAAACATAACTGTCTCAAATTATGCAGATAAAAATCTTTGAAAATTTTCATTGAATTTGCCTCAGAGCACAAAGGATGTTTCAATTTATTATTATTATTATTATTATTATTTATTTTTTATATCTTGTATAATGCCGCTATTGTGTTCCCCATACCAGACACGGGGGTCCTTGTCTCTGACCCCCTCCATCCTCCAGCTATCTTTCAAACAGTGATAGTTACGGAAATTAGTGGTGCAAAAATCCATACATGTCCGTCAACACTGGGTTTATTAGTGTCTTTGTGGGGTTATGAGGGAAGGACAGAAGGGCCCCAAGCGTGAGGTACCATCTTTGCCAATAATGGACACAAGGATATGAGAGGTATAGGACATCCACAGACAGGCTAGTGGGGTAAGTGTCATATTTCAGACAGGAGAGAGGTAAAAGAGTGAGGTGTAATGTTTAATTAGATTAGATTAGATTTAATTTAATGTTTTTTTTTTTTTTTTAATTATTGTTTTTTTTTTTTTTTTTTTATTAATTTCTTATTTGTGATCCATGGTCAAAACATTAAAGAAGAGCTCCTAACCCTAACCCTTATTTACAAGTTTGAGGTCATAATATGGCCACTGTGTACTGTCTGCATCTAATTAGAAAGCATTTTATTGTCAGATAATCAGGAAGTGTGTCTTAGCATGCTAGTTGTTATTAGCTTTGCTTTGACCATCGCACATCTTTTATAATGAACTACTTCTGTTTTTCACATTTTTGGTCAATATTTGAATAGGAGACCACTAGGAAATACCATGTGCCACAATGGAAGAATAATCTGTCCTTAAACTAGACACTTCTCCACATTGTCCAGTATGGTGGCCAATAGTCAAACAATAATTTCTATTGTACATTGACATTTTTAACTACATTTTTACCTAAATAATGGTTAAAATATGATGATGATGATATGATTGATGAAAACCTGATTTTTTTTCCAAATCAGGTCCACAAAAGGAATCATTTAGGACCGAATAAACTTTGAACACACCCTTTGAGCCTGTATCCAGTTAACGATTAACACAAAATATTATGATTATTTTAATAGTCAATAATGTTGTTTTCTCATCACAAACATACTTGGAGCATTTGTTTCATTTACACATTTAACACACAAACCCAGCATCTCAAAACATATTCGAAGCGATGGGCCACAGACCCGTGATCAATGCAGTGTGGTGCTTTATACACAGCTTTGACAGAGCCACTGTATATTAATAAGACTTGATTATTCCTCACTTATCTTATGCATTCTGAGCATCAAAATTATTCACCGCAATTAGTTTATAAGAGCTTTTTAACTTTCAGAGAGAAGAGGAGTCACAGTAAAATAAAGTAAAATCCTTTATAATTAGATGCAGATTTGCAGTTATTTTGACCTCAAGAGCTGTTTATAAAATATATCTGTTTAGGGGCAGGAAAAATTGTGATCAAATACATGGGAAAAAATTAGATACGTCAAACCATGTTGCTGAACTAACAATAAAGGATTTCGAAGACCTGATGTTTGTCCACATAGGAAGGTCTCCATAATACATGTGCACAGATTCTAGTCCCCACAATGTGATAAATAACCGCACATACACAATCAATCAGTCAATCTGCCATCCTCTGCGGGTCCAAAAAAAATTATCATAATTCAATAAATAAACAACTGTACTCCCTCAGTCAGCAAAAACAGCTCAATTTCTATCTTTTCCTTTCCCTTTAACCCCCCAATACCTCCATACCTCAGCACCCCCCATACTAAGCCACTGTCCCATCATCTGTGAAGAAATAATGGAATTACATACATTTCCTCCGCCGGCTAGCGAGCATCCAAGCATCAAAGTTCAGCATCGCGATGATAAGTTGCCCATGTGCGTGTATAGCCTAGGGACATAACACTATATATATGTGTATGTGTGTATGTGTGTTTTCTTATTACGGGCATGTCCTGTTTCGTAGATGGATGGGCCCAGGGCCGACGACTCTACCACTGGCTCGGTACGGCGCGGCTCGGTTCGCTCTCTCCCTGTTATTACCGAAATCGATGTCCATGTCTGGTGCTATTTATTATTATACCCCCACTCACTCACACTCCCACCAACAACTATTTCTACTAGCCATGCACATATCCACAATTTTTTTTGGACAGAGGTGGTAACAGACAAGAATATTTATGGATGAAAATTAAATAACATTTAAAAAAAAATTAAAAAATAATGTTATTAAATCAATCAAATAAATTAATTAATGAAATAAATGAATGTTATTAAATAAATGAAATAAATAAAAGAGCAATGGGAAGCATGTCAATTCCGTTGGGTGGGTCGCAGTGTGATTTGTGCCTGAGGTAAATAGGAAATGTTAAGAATCCTCTCTTCAGGCATTTCAGCACATATTTATTTTGATGCTGTATCTTACATGCAGTTTGAACAATATAGGGAAGGTGGTGGTGTAGTGGGTTATGCATTTGCCTGGGAACTAGAGAGTGGCCAGTTCATAGTCTGATTATGTTATGTCAACTCCATTTCCCACTCCATGCACAATGTGTTTGTGATAAGAAGGGCACCTGTTATAAAAGATTGCCAAATCACCATTAGAAAGGTTCAGATGATCACCGCCCAGGGGCTAAAATATCTACCAAGTGTGTTATGGCATACAAAAATGCCACCCAAATGTGTAGAGGAATCGGGTTTTTTTTTTTTTTTTTGTATTTGTTCTTTTCCAGACAACCTTTTGTCTTGTAATGCCTTATACTCTCAAAGGTGATGGAAGTGAGACTGCCGATCTGCTCCATCAGTCCCTCCGACCACCACCAATCAGTCAGGCACACACCACATTCATAATAGAGTGTGAAATGTTTTGCCAACGACACAAGGACAGAACCTTTGAGTTGATGGACCACTGTTGTAATGACTGAGCCACTACTTTCCCCTACTTTCATATATAGTATAAGTACTCCAAAGAAAATCCCAAAATAGTAACTCAGCTTCCCTTTCCAACCCTACCTGAGCTGGTACCGTATTTTTACAACGTACCCTATTTCCAGTCTTGCTATACTATTTATATACATAGCTTATGTCGTAATAGTGGGGTCTTTCCTGCTCCCTGCCCTGACCCAGGTGCAGGCCTGCCGTGCCCAGAGGAGGAGGCCTGGTTTGGGCTTGGCATTCTCACCGCTGCCCTCTCTGACTCCAGTCCCACAGTTCACCACAGAAATGTCACCCTCTTCCTCCACACTGACCAGTACACATGTAGTACTTGAAGTATTTTTAGTACTTCTAGTGTTTTGAAAAGCTGTATTTTACTGGCCCTCTTTGCCTGCTGGTTGGAGCAAAACTGGTTTATTTTAGCAGTACACAAGTTTGTAGTGCTGAGAGGAGGTAATAGCATTGTTTTAAGGGAGCAATGCAAGGGTAGCAACAGGAAGTAAATTTTTCATTTATTGGTTCAGAGCAACATTAAACTGGGGATGGGACAATATTAAAATGTATGATTATTTTGACCAAAATAATTGCGATGAATGATATATCATCACGATAATTATTAACCTGTTAGCATTCAGACAGCCTACACATCTATCTACACATCAAACTTGGCACTGTTTTTTTTCTGAACATGCAAACCATTTCCTCCTTTAATCACCACAGTGCTGACAGGAAAGCCATATTTATAAAAAAGCCAAAAAAAATTGGATTTGGACTTCACTTACCTTTGAGGGCTCTGGTTCTACCAAACATCAACATATTCCCAGAAAGTTGGTCGCATTCATTCCATACAGGTCCAGAGAATATAATCCAATGAACAAATTATGTCCACAAAATAAGTTAGATCCTCCATGTCCAATCTGCAGTAGGAAAGTATTTCAAACGTGAAATCTGCTTCGTCACTTTTGTGCATTTCTTTTGTCAATTTCAGGCGTAATAAATTTCTGACAGTGCCAACTTTGTTCATCAGTGCTAAACACACGTGTTAGCTTCTGACTGACACCAATGTTGGCCAATAAGGTGGTGGTTGTGGGTTACTGGAGCCCCAGACAGCGAATCAGTGCTACAGATGACTGAAACTTTACGCCCCACTCTTCCCCTTGTAGAATCAACCAATTACATTACACATGTTTAGTGATGTTTTCCCCTTACAGCCAATGAGCAGCGGAACACAACACGTTACGCTAGAGGCATCTCGGACCTAGAGAGGTTCATGGCAAAGAGTGAAGATGGCTGTGGACTCAGGAATAGAAAACCTTATTTTTTTTGGATACTGTTCTCAATCGGTAAGCGTGGTATATTCTGCTATTGATATAATTGTAGGTAAAATATATCACCCTGGCACATTTGTGTTTAGCTGTATGAATTAGACTTCATTTGTCAATTGTTTGAAAGGTGTTTAATGCTGCAGTTTGCATCATTTTAGGTAAAAGTATAAGATGTATGCACATTAGCATCTCATATGTGCACATGGGTGAGGTTATAGGTATTGAGATGAATTCATGGTCCATGCACCACTGCTAGCAAGCTGTGCAATCAGCTATGCAAAATGCTGTTCAGCTAGCACTAACTTAGCGATAGCAAAGTCCATACAAATATGTACCATTATTCATACAAATCCAAACTAACACAAACTATATTTAATAGTTTATTTCACATGGTATGTTACGATGGATATTTTCGGCTCAAGTTGTAATGCAGGATGATTGTCTCATAAATGTGCATGCAAGTTGCTTGTGTTTGCCCTCAGAGCCACAACGTTTTTTTGACAGGCTCTACAGATTGGTGACTCACCATGTTGGTCTTGTTTTTCAAATCCATAATAATTCCACACATTAGACTTCATCTTCTTTAGTGGAGGATATAAATGTGCGCTGTCACTGGGCTTCGGATTGACTGCCTGCCCACTACTAGCCATGATGTGACTGACTGAAGAACCATCCCCAAATCAGAATAGGCACAGAAGCTAACAAGTATTGTATTGAAACTGGAAACATGAGGCAGTCTGGTGCCGTAAAGACGATTATAATCGTGTGCGATGAGCATGATTATAAAAAAAATGCCACGAATGAGTGGCAGTACTGATACTTGCTCAAACGAGTGTGTAGTTTTGATATTCATTTTAATAATAATACATTAGATTAATATCTGATTTCGGTACTTGTGACAAGCCTAGTAGAGAATAATGTAATTTAGCACTATAGCACAGTGGTTAGAGATCTTGCCTCAAAGCAAGACGTTACCAAGTTGATTCCTGCATGTTCTTCCAATATCTGAGTAGGTCTGGATACTCCAGTAAGAGTCATAGGCTAAATACTTCAGCTAGATGCTCCTTACAAAGTATTCATTTATGCAATTGCAGTAGCAATACCTAATGTTGATGATTTTTACAATGGTTCATTGGTTCACAGTAATATGATTAATTTTGTAATGCTGAAAAATGACTAAGACTAAAACTTAAAATAAAAAATAGAGAAATTAAGTTTGCTAACTGTTGTCTCTCTCTCTCTCTCACTCACTCACTCTCTCACACACACACACACACACACACACCCACCCACACCCACACGCACACCCACACGCGCACACACACACCCACACTCACACTCACACACACTACCTCTATCTATCTTCCTCTGGCTTTCTATCTTTTCTTTCTATCTTTCCCTTTTTATTAAGCTCTCTCACTGTCACTACACCTCTAACTCTCTTATTGCTGTCTTCCCTCTTTTTCTATACATTTCCACGAATTCCTCACCAACCAACTGCATGGCTTGTGCTGTGTCCCTATTTTAATGTCCTTTTACATATTTTTACTGCAGATTTTTTTCCCATAGACGCCTCTCTCTCTCTCTCTCTCTCTCTCTCTCTCCCTCCCTTCTCTCCATCCTTCTCTCCCTCCCTGTGCCTGCGTTTCGTCAGTGTAATTCTCCCAAATGAGGATGTGTGGAACGACTTTTCTGTTTTTTTTACGGCTGCCATTTTAAGGACCTCATCACACACACACACATACGCTCACACACAAATTGCCGGGCCCCTACACCACAACCACTTCATTTAATGCGAGCCCTTTACAGAGCGTGCCTGGTCCAGCTGCTGCCATGCAGGTCCCCAGACCCCTCCCTTGTCCAGTAAAGTAAATGTTTATTGAATTAGCCAGTGTTTTGCCAGGCACAAGTAGGGGCGACCTATAATAAGACAATATAGACAGACCAAAGGAGGCGTAGGAAAGGGGTCCAGAGGGGGTCAGAGAGTGCTAAAGGTGGTGGCCATCTTTGAAAGGCATAGGATAAGTTTTAATAACATTTAAAACTGGGATACGTTTACGATTCTGAAATAGAAAGACAATGATAGATTAAATTCCATAGATTTGATTTATTAAAGAGAGAGAAACATTGATAATGTGTATATTTTTTGTATTGTTCACTTGTGGCTATACCACCTTATCAATGCCCAATCTCATCTGTTCTCAAAAGCTAAGCAGGGCCACTGGGAGAATCAGGTGCTATAGTCGGAAAAATTAGTTGTGTCCTTAGGCAAGATACTTCCACAGTCATTGTCTAGTATGAATTTGGTGCGTGCTTGAGTGTTGGTATTAGTTGGAGGGGCTGATTGTGCAGATGAACAGCCTTCAACAGTTCTTCAGTCTGTCTGCAATTGTAGCTTACAATCACCAACTGTGGAGTGAATGAATAATGTACAGAATTGTAAAGTGACCCAACGAGAAATGTTACATAGTTCACCTTTACTACTACTTTACTACCTCTACTCCAAAGCTCTTTCTTCCTCGCTTAGCAGAATTCCTTCTCATCGTGCAGATATAAATCTCCCCAAACATGAGTGTATATTATGGCTCTGGTCCTGTTCAGCTCCTCCAGCACTCTCACCTCTTGGATGGTTATTTACTCTGCATTTCCCCTGACACTGTGTTCGTACTTTGGTCAGTCATGTATGTTGATCCCACTACAATAAACTGGCACTGTGCACGCTAATGTGGCTAAAGCTAATAGAAAGGCTTGTTTGGGAGTGGGAGATGGATTAGTAGTAACATTAGCAGCAGCCGTAGTAGTAGTAGGAGTAGTAGTAGTAATAGTAGATAAAATTGTAGTAGAGGAAATATTAGCAATGTTCCACAGTATGGTATTAAACATCCATCTTGCATGTATTCAATTATTTTGATTGATGAAAATAAATTGTAAAAACATTCATTGTTACTATGATCTTGGTCGCCTCTCTATAGATCAGACTTGTAACTTGGCCTAGTGGCGTTATGTACTTGTCTCCATTTAATATTACGCTATGGAACACTCCATGCCAAGCAGTTATATCTCCATGTAGACAAGCAGGTGGCCACTCCACTCCACTAGAAAAGTTACACATACATCTTTTCAATGAGCATGTAGAATTTTGCAACAAGTGAAAATTGTTCCACAGTATTACAACAATTGCATTGTAATCATAATTTAAAATGTCATTCATTAAATATAATTCTACCCATGGCCCAATATTTACTAAATAGTGCCAATACTTGAGTACAGCTCTGAATACTTCCTTCTGGCTGTGATGTGTTATAGTTGATTCGATGGGAAATGTCAGGACACAGTAGTACTAGTCTGTATTGTACATACAGGGCTAAGTGCTAGCTGATAGCGCGGGCATGGATCCGGTTGCTCTGTCTGCGCACAGTCAGATCCTCAAATCAGGAAGCACCAGGGTCAAAGGGCGTCAATTCACACCGCATATGGATGAACTGAGTACATCCTCCTGGCAAACTATTTATACTGTCCTTTTTGTGATTTTACTTAAAGGCAACATTTAAAATGTAAGTATATATACATGCAAGTGTATATAGATTATAGTATATAGATACAGATTTAGAGGGCCTGTAGCCTACCAATATTTTTATGTATTTGAGGAAAACCTGTCTTGTCCCATTACAGATATATTGTATAAACAGGTCCACTGTGTACAGCAGGGGTGCTCAGACTTTTTCAGTATGTGAGCTACTTTTAAAATGATCGTGTCTGAAAGATCTACCACCTAATACAAAAATGTTAAACATATATTTCTAAATGTATTATGAATTCTTACATGTACAGTGCATTTTCATGTACTTTGCACAACGTCATGAGATAATACTGCACAACACAATTGAACTTCCTACATGTTCATAATTACTTGAATGATGATTACTGCTCTGATGACTTGCACTGAATGGAATCAGTGAGGGATGCATAGTTCGGGCAGTAGCTTCTGACAGCCAGGAGTAAAATTGCATTTTTCGTTTAAAAGCGATAACAGAGCTAATCATGTTGATTACGGTTTTGTCTTTTTTTAAAGCCATAAAAATCATGTTAAACGAAGTATCCGAATTTACTGCATTTTTTCACACAACTACTTCTATTTTACACATCCATCTGTATTTTTTTATTTTACGCATCGAATAAATGACTGGGAAAATCCCTGCAGCCCCGCTGCAGGGATTCATCATTCATCACCTTCGAGGGACAACAGAGGCAGATTACCGTAATGATGGTAAAATATTTAGATAGCCCCATGTCTCCGCTTTGAGACGCCGTTTGAATTTACATGAGAGCACGACTGGGCGGAGTTACGCTGCTGGAAAGTCCGCAACCACGCTCTATGGGCGACGATAGGATCCGACGCTATAGGGTTAAGCTCACTAGCGCTTGTTTATGCGTGTGCAGCACCCATGATGTGACCTAGGGTCAGGTGTAATCTGACTGTTGTCCTGTATATTAGTCATGTGACTGGATGGATGATGGGACGTGATCTACCCAAAATGCCTTCGCGATCGACTGGTAGATCGCGGTCGACGTAATGAACACCCCTGGTGTACAGTCTGCATCTGTGTATGTGTTGTTATGTGTTGTATTGTTTAATAATCAGGAAGTGTGCATTGGCATGCTAAAAAAGTGAAAACATATATATATATATATATATATATATATATATATATATATATATATATATATATATATATATATATATATATATACGGTACACACTTATATATAGTGAAACTTATAAAATGTTATAATACAGCGGTTTCAAAACAATAAAAGGTAAGATGGCGATATAAATATGCTAAGTATGAAGTAAAATACCCCCTCTTTAAGTACCTGCTTTCTTTCTAGTACTGTGTCTGAAGCAGAGCAGTAGTAATAGTAGTAGTAGTAGGAGTAGTAGTAGTAGTGGGAGATATGTAGAGGGGTTGCAGACAGTACACTGGGATATCAGGAGAAAGCTGAGCTCAGGACCACACAGATAACACACAGGTCGCTCTGTCTCCTCTGAGATCTGCTCAGTCAGCACAGCCACTGCAGGGCTAAAGCCCAACTGGAGCTGATCAAAAACATGATTCTACCATTCTTAAAGGCACTGTACCTGGTAGTTATTGTCTTAAAAATGTAAAAAAAAAAAAAAAAAAAGAGCTAGTTCATTTAAAACAGTTTGCAGTGGTTATTCCTCAACTTAGCTTATTCATTCTGGGCATTATATATATATATATATATATATATATATATATATATATATATATATATATATATATATATATACCAGGTTATTCCATCAATGGATTTTTTCTTCCCTGATGGCACAGGTATATTCCAAGATGTATATCCTCACATTGTGAGTGGTCCATCATCAGTGCAAGATACTGGTAAAAAATTAAAGAGAGATACATTCTGAGAGTGAGGAAATTAACGGTTCTGCTCCTTCCCATCAAACTCCTTACCCCATACAATCACAACATTCATTTAAAGACGTTGCCATATACAAGCTTTGGCCTTTGGCCCATTTGCTGTGTGTTGTCCCAGGATATTTTTTTCTTTCATTAATCAATAATCTTTTTTTTTCTTTATTGAAGAATGAAAAAGAATAGATTTATACTTTGCTGATCCCATGCCCAAATTACAAAATACTAGTTTACTGTACAGTTTTTCAACTATACAAAACTATTTATTGAGATACTATTAAAACCAGTGGCAGCAAAGAGGATGTAATTGGACAGGCTGAGGAGGTTAACAGTTCTACTGCTTTCCGTCTAACTTCTTCCCATGTACAGTCACAACATTCACTCAAAGAAACTGCCATATATAGGCCGTGACAACAGGCTTTGGCTCATTTAGAGGTGGAATTATCAAATTTGCTGAGCGTTGTCCCCGAACCACCTGACCCGACCGCAAGAAAGTCCATGTAGGAGGAGAGGGCATGACTACCCCCTGCTAATGAGCACAGGAGGAGCCAGGCACATACTCCCTAATTGCTGTTGCTTGCGTGGGCTGATGGTGGAAAATTATACCCTTACAGTCTCTGGATCTCCCCCCTCCTATACATACCTCCATGCGGGTCACTATTGTTGAAGAGATGTGTACTTCGGAGTCTGTCAATGCAGTTTGTTTTTTTGTTGTTTTTTTCATGTAAATACATGAGTCCAAGTAGTAAGAGATGAGTAGTACTCAGCTACATTTTCTTGAATCATGTTTTTTTAAAGAAACTGTCCTTTTCAGAGTACTTTTCTAACAGCATAATCTTACTCCTGCTTGAGTAATATTTTACTGAAGTGAAAGTACTCTTACTTGAGTAAAAGTTGTGGTTACTCTTCCCACTGTGGTAAAAGCTTTATGTTGAGAATATGAAATGATTCAAACATTTGTGTTTGCAAGAAACACAAATGCGATCTTCAGATATAATTTTGTTTTTCTCATTGATGTGTCTATCCTTAAAATGTGCAAGATTTTGTGAATTATTTAAGGTTTTATCGTTCCATTTACATTAACTGAAACTTATAAATCAGATGTTATGTCTCTGTTACTTTTGCCACTAATTTGTACTTGAGTAATATTATTTTTGAAATGATAATAATAATACTCTTACTAGAGTACAATATTTGGCTACTCTACCCATCTCTGCAAGTACTTGAAATATGCAGGAGTGTGTAGTAGTTAGTCGTAGTAATTAGTAGAGGTAGGTAGAGTAACCAAAAATAGTACTCAAGTAAGCTGTTACTTGGGAAGCACTCTTACCAACACAGCATATATACTATATGGTAATATAAAAGAAAATCAGATAATTTAATGTTAAAAATTACATCCTACTGTCTAAAGAAAGTTTTTAACTAATGGGGTTGAATCATTATTGAGTATCGAATTTATTCCTTAGTATTGAATTCGAGTTTGAAATGTTAGTATTGTAACAACGCTTGTAGTGATTATAGTAGAGGTGAAAAAAGCTTTTTTACTGTTGTGAATAACAAACTCTCATGCAGGGCGCTTTTGTGTGTACTCTGAAGTCTGTCAGCGCTGTTTTTTCCTCATGTTTTTGATCCAAGTACTTTGAAATATGCAGGATATGAAGTAAGGGGATACTACAGAGACCTTGGCTGATTCAGCTTGATACAATGACATCAGATGAGAGGATTGCAAAGTTAATTTTCATGTCCTCCAAAATTGTTCATGGTGTTTTGAAAGATGTCCCTGAATTTTGTACTCTTATTGGAACATCAGGTTTGCAGTTGTGCGAGGAGTGGCTTAGTGCTTAAAGTGTATGCCTACAAACTCAAAGGTTACCAGTGTAATCCCAGGTCTGGACTGTGTTTCCTGTGGTTTTGTCCTTGGCTAAAACACCTCACCCACTTTGCCGATGTGTAACAGTAGTGTGTCAGTGACTAATTGGTGGTGATGACAGAGACTATTGGTGCAAAACTACTTTGAAACTACTACACATCGCATCCGGTTTATGAAGTTATAATGTATTGGTTTGTTTCCTGCTTTTATGTATTTATGAAAAATGGCCGCGCATAGAAAAGCTCCAAAGGTAATTTTATGTACATATATAATGTTGTTCTCATAAAAAAAAAAAAAAACGGAATTGTGTTTTGTTTCATTCACACATGTTTAATAAGTTCTTTTCTCAAACAGTAAACAATCTCTTCTACCTTGTGATGTCATATGGCATTACAATTACGTGCTCCATTGTGTTTTTAAATACACCACACACCTTCACTAGAGTCATTTGAATCATTTCAGCTCTGGAATTGCCAATCTCTACTAAACAAAAGGTAAAAAGTAGCTGCTCACTTCATGACAACATAAACAAGAGCAGTTTCAGCTTTGGAGATGTAGACAGACTAATTATAAAGATTTAACTCAAATGGGTGAATGAAACAAAACACAACACCAGGTATGTTTTTAATGAGGTAACAACATGCTAACATGGGTTAAAGCTCACAAGACTCACTGTTGCATAATATTACTGTTGCGTAACATAGTACCTTTAAACCATATTGTTGATCTAATAATAAAGGGTTTTCCTATAGTGAAGTGGTGGCAGACTTACCCACATACATCGCCAAGGCTCTCTTCAGGACCTAAATAGATGCAGTATATTTCTATATGTATGTATGTACAGTATGTTTGTCTATTTGTGAAAGTTGGCCACATGGGAGTCCCCTTTACAGTAACCACATGTGTGGAAATCACGAAGTGCACATTTTTTGCCTTTCGGAAGTAGAATGCACACTGAAAAACAACAGCCAGCAGTAATCTAGCTAAGAGAAGTTGTAATAGTAGCAATAGTGGTAGTAAACTGCCAGTATGTCCTTGAGACGTACACTGATAGGCATTCTCTTTTATCTATATCATATTATAAATCTGTAGCCTCTTTCAATATTGTTTTCATTTTTTGGTTGCAGGTTATAGTTGGCAAAGTAAAAGTAAAAGTAGCACATGGTTGTAGTAATACTAGTGGTTAAGTTGCTAGTTGTTGTAAAAGCCAGAAGACTAGTAGCCATTTATGTTACCACCTACTAGTAACATAAATTGCATTAGTAGTAGTAATAGTAGTAGTAGTAGTAGTGGTGGTGGAAGTAATAGTAATTGTTCAGTTTCAGTTATTAAAGGGAAAATATCATATTTTCTTTTCATTTAATAAAGCAATATTGGTCTTGCCCCAGTACAGGTATATCATAAAAGCAGTTCTTAGGGTCAAAATGAGACTGCTGCATGCTGCCTGAATCTAATTGCACTACCAGTCAAAGGTTTTGACACACTTAATTTATGTTTCTTCTTTAGTTCCATAATTATTATACATGGTATTAAAACTATGAATGGACATGGAATGTAGCAAACAAAAATAAACTCAAAAGAGTTGTTTTAGATTAAAACATGTTTTTGTTTTTTTTTTGTTTTTTTTTAATAGCCACCCTTACTTTGATACTTTGTAATTTTGGCATTTGTTGACCCTAATGCAGCACACCACTGAAGTGAAAACCATGTCAGGAGACTTCATCAAGAACATCATGGAGAGAAAGCCAAGGGTTTGCAGTGCTTTTGACAAAGCTGAGTGCAGCCACTTTGAGGAATTTTAATATAAAATAAATAATTCCATGGATTGCATATTGTATGGCTTCTGTATATATCTAAAATGTAGAAAGTAGTAAACAAAAAACAAAACAAAAAACAAAACTATGAATGAGAGGCGCTTCCTGTGATCCAGGGAGTAAAACTTTACACTGTTAGCATGGTAGTTGTCCAAACTCCCCGGAAACCCCTGAAAGTTGTGAAAAGTGCTAATAAAAACAAAACTGTGAATAATCAGGATGCTCAGAATGCATAAGGTAAGTGAGCAATAACTTTGTACCACCGCAATTGTGTTTTTCACATTTTTAAGACAATAAAAATCAGGTACAGTCCCGTATTAAGCTGTGCATACCTTCACCTCCTTTTTTGTCAAACCAACCATACCATAACCACACCAGCAGTCAAATCTCCCCATGTCCGAACTGTCACATCTTAATACTTGAATACATTAGATCCACACAGGGCCCTCTAACCCCAGTCTGCTGCGAGGGGCCCAGACCTCCTCTAACAAGGCCTTCCTTACAGTGCGCAGCGCAGCCTGTCCACTGTGTTTAAGGGCCCAAGTAAATCTGTCAATTCAACCTCATGTGCGCACAGTCAGGGAGCCACATCTGGGAAGAATTAGGCTGTCTCCCCTTCTCTCTCTCCATCTTCTGTGTCGCAGTTTTTCTATTTTGGACTGCACAGCTCGGCGTGATTGGAAAACCATTTATTTTAGCTATTAGTGAGGTATCGGCTAGCCCCAAGTGATAATAGTTGGGTAGACGGAAGGGGCTTGGTGTTTTGTGAAGTGATTCTAAGGATTTTGGAGAAGCAAGGATGATAAAAATAATGTTTTTCTGAGTATCTTTTTTTTTTTCAAGTAGTAATACCTAAGCTAAATATCTCTCAAACAGGAATCATCAAATTAGATAAATTGACTATTTAACATAAAAGGCAATGCATTAAAAGTGAAAAAGAAAAATGTAGGTTAAGTAAATGAGTTCTAGGTATAGACCAAGCTAGTAGTAGTAGTGGGAGTATGAGTAGTAGGAGTAATAGTTCCAGTAGTAGTAAGTGTTAAATAATACGGGACTTGTATTTAAGCAGTAGTGGACTAAGTGGACACTTGATTGCGCTAATGCCGTTGACTTACAGATCAGCAATTTTGTCTCTGTGTCCTTGGGCAAGACAGCTAACCCACCAACATGCACAGCCGTAGCACAGTTGATGTTTGTCCTCTGATCCAAAAGTCCAGCTCTGAACATAAAACGTCATTGACTGAGTAGTCAGATCCACATAGCCCACAGGTGATTCCAGTTCCCACAGATGAATTCTGCAAAACGCCTCCCTTTGAGTGCCTTAAAGGTAGAAAAGCAGTACATAAATGTGACCTTTTTTTTTTTTTGGCATAAACTAAAAAAAAAATATGACTATATGACTCAGACACTCAAACACTCAGAGATGGAATGAACATTCAAACTCCACACAAAGAAGAGGTGCTCCACATTGTCCAGGAATTGAACTGGGGAAAAGAATGTGGTCCTGTACATGTACTGGCATCAATCTTACAGTCCTACATGCATGTCCAAACCAGTATATATACTTGACATGCAAAACTATTCACTGAAAACAAGCAGCTCTTTCTTAGCAGTTATTACCTTTGTCCTACCTCCCATTTTTTTACTCAGAATCTAAACTTGTGGCAATGGTGATGTCATTGGCGTATGTATGTGCCTGTGGCCTATGGGTGCCCCTCTGCAAACATGTCAGCCTAATACACCCTGAAGTCTCCCTGTTTCACATACAGACACACTGTCCACTCACATCACTGCAGACTGCCAAGCTATTCAGTGAGTTCTCTATGTATAAAACTAGGATTTGATTTATTGTTTGGAGAAGTATTAAAAGTGCTGTATCTGATTTTGTATCAATTTTTTTTTTTTTACTTTTTCTTACTAACAATGCATACAACAAAAGTTCATTTTAAAAGGTTTGCAGTGGTCCAAAGTTACTCCTCGCTTTATCAGTTCATTACAAGAATCCTCATCGTTCATCGTGATAAGCTTTTTACAACTTTTAAAGCCAAAGCGAAGTTTTACTGTCACAGTAAAACTAAACACAATTGGTATTCATCCCCCTGAAACTTATTCAAATGTTTTCAAGTCACAACCACAAATTCTAATATTTTTTATTAGCATTTTATGTGAATAAGTAATACAAAATGGTACATGAATGTGGAGTAGAAAGAAAATCATACATCATTTCCAGATTAAAACAAAACTGAAAAGTGCAGCATGCAAAAGTATTCAGCCCCCTTAAGTTAATACTTTGTGAAACTGTCTTTTGGTGGAATTACAGCTGCAAGTCCTTTGGGGTATGTCCCCACAAGCTCTGCACACCTACAGATTGACATTTTTGCCCATTCTTCCTTGCAAAACAGTTCAAGCTCTGTCAGATTTGATGGAGACCGTTTGTGAACTGCAGTTTTCAGATTTTGCCACGGATTCTCAATTGGATTTAGAAACTTTGACTAGGCCATTCTAACATGTGAATATGTTTTGCTTTAAACCATTCTATTGTCACTTTGGCTTTATGTTTAGGATTGTTGCCCTGCTGGAAGGTGAACCTTCTCTCCAGTCTCAAGTCTTTTGCAGACTCCAACAGGTTTTCTTCTGAGATTTCCCTGTATTTATCTCCATCAACTCTGACCAGCTTCCCTCTTCCAGCTGAAGAAAAGCACCCCCACAGCATGATGCTGCCACCACTGTGTTTGACTGTGGGAATGGTGTGTTCAGAGTGATGTGCAGTGTTAGTTTTCCTCCACACTTGGCATTTTGCTTTTAGGCCAAAAAGTTTGATTTTGGTCTCATCAGACCAGATGTTTGCTGTGTCCTCCAAATGACTTCTAGCGAACTGTAAACAAGACTTCTTATGGATGGTTTTCAACAATGGCTTTCTTCTTGCCACTCTTCCATAATGACCAGATAGTGCACAACTAATAGTTGTCCTGTGAACAGATTCCCCCACCTGTGCTGTGGAGCTCTGCAGCTCTTCCAGAGTCCCCATGGGCCTTCTGGCTGCATCTCTGATGAGTGCTCTTCTTGTTCGTTCTGTAAATTTTGGTGGACAGCCATGTCTGGGTAGATTTGCAGTTGTGCCATACTCTTTCCGTTTCTGGATGATGGCTTGAACAGTGCTTCTTGAGATGTTTAACGCTTGGGAACTCTTTTTATATCCAAGCCCCGCTTTAACCTTCACCCACAACTTTTCTCTGACCTGTTTGGTGTGCTCCTTTGACTTAATTTTGTGGTTTGCTGCCCAACACTCTCTTAACAAGCTTTTGTGGCCTTCACAGCACAGCTGCATTTATACTGAGAAAAGATTACACACAGGTGAACTCTTTAGTCATTAGGTCAAAATTCAATCTTTCCAAAATCATCAGGCAACTTCTAAAAGCAATTGGTTGCATTAAAAAAGAGGGGTGAATACTTTTGCACACTGCACTTGCACAAGTGCACAATTTTTTTTATTTTTTTTTAAATTTGGAAATCTTATAAAATACTTCCTTCCACTTCACCCTTGTGTGCCATTTTGTGTTGCTCATTCACATAAAATGCAAAGAAAATGTATTTAAATTTGTTTGTGATGTGACAATATGTGAAAAAGTTCCATGAGGATGAATACTTTTGCAAGTCACTGTAATTTAGGAGATGCTCGCTCATGTTTTTAAAGTTCCTACACCCTCAGAAAACTCATTCTGTTTAGTTAGTACACATTTACGTCTCAACTTTGAAGTTAGCTAGCTAGGTATTATTTTCAGCCTCATTTACGCTGCTTCACTCTGACACAAAAAATCTGCTAAATTACCAGTATCGTTTCGATCTGTTTGGTTGTACCTCGATACCAATGCACTACATATATATATATATATATATATATATATATATATATATATATATATATATATATATATATATATATATATATATATATATATATATATATATATATATATATATATATATATATATATATATATTTTTTTTTTTTTTTTTTTTTTTTTTTTAATCATTTTACATTGTTCTATTTGTATTGTGTATGTGTGTATATGTGTACGGCAACCTTGAGAGCCTTGAAAGGCGCCTAACAAATAAAATGTATTATTATTATTATATATATATATATATATATATATATATATATATATATATATATATATATATATATATATAGAGAGAGAGAGAGAGAGAGAGAGAGAGAGAGAGAGAGAGAGAGAGAGAGAGAGACAGAGACAGAGACACAGAGACAGAGACAGACAGCAAACTTCACTTTGCAGTAGCAGCTATTATTTTGCCCAGAGCAAACCTCCCCTTTGCTCTCTGCCCCCCACTCTAGTGTCTCAAATCTCTCCTTATGGTGGACAAAAACCTGTGCAATCAAACCCCAGGCTGTGATGGGTTTACCCCATCACAAAATTCACCTTTCTAGAGACTCCATTTTCAGCTCTCCCAAAAGTGTGCAGTAACAAGACCAGAGCCACTGCATCAGGTTAGTGAAGCCTCTAAACAACCTGTCAGGAAAAATCTAAGTCTTATAAACAGTATGGAGAAGCAGCCATATTGTTTTCTTACTTATTTCAACCATGGAACGGTTATTGCTTTGCCTGGAATGGTCTAAAGATTGGCATTAAATGTAGGTTTTGCATATGTATGTGTATTAAATACAGGTGTTTTTATTGCTGAAAAATAGCTCGAAAAGCATGCATTCTTAGAGTTAGCTTCGTTCTCTCTACAGATCTGATCCGATCCTTGACTTGGTCTGGTATTTCTCCATGGGGTTAAGTAAGAAAAATAAGTTTAATGATGTACTGTGAAATGTTCAGGGCAAAATGGTAACATTTCCAAAGAGGGAAGGTTGCAGACAATCCATCTAGAAAAGTTACATTGTGCAACTTTAAAAAGAAAAAAGTCAGGGAAGCAATGAATGAATTTATATTTGTTGAATTATTTATATCATATTTAAGTATATTAAAGGTGCTGTACTTGATCATAAAAACATGAAAAACAGACTAGTTTATTTTATATGCTTTGCAGTGGTCCAAAGTTAAGTTAAGCACTCTTCACAACTCTCTTTTTTTTTTTTTTTACAGTTAGATGCAGACAGCACACACCTGACTTATTTTGACCACAAGAGCTGCTTACAAAATAAATATATAACTGAACTACAACGAGTGGGTGTACGAATGCTCTAACCTCTTAGCCGCCCCAAATACATTAATTTATTTTATTTTAATGTTTTTAGTTAAATTTACTGAAGTAAAAAAAAAATGTATTAATTATTAGACAAATGCTGTTCACCAGCAGATAATTAATGTTTGCTGGTTTAACCACTACTGTATTATTCATATGCAGTCATAACCAGTAACACCAGCTTGACCCTATCTCTCTGCTTTCCTCATATGATCTCATAACGTCTTGCTAAACTCATTTATCAACAATGGCTGGACATGTTGGGATGTTTTGCTCCTAAATGGGCATTAGCCGAGAGGTTTGGAGCACCAGCGTAATGACTTGATAGTCTGTCCGTCTTCTGTTGATGATGTCATTGTGGGCCTGTAACCGAATCGCTCATGCCTTCAGCGCAGATCACCAGTGTGGACTCAGTGATAATACTTTGCAATACAGCAAAGTCTATCTGTGCCCATCTCACCCCGATGGAATGCATGTCCTTACATAGGCATGTAGAAAGATGATTAGCACCAGAACTAAAGCCACTGTTGGGTTTCAAGGGGAATAATGGTAGAAAGAGGGAAATCCATTTTTTTTCCCAAAAATACATGTTTTATTGTACTCATTTATTTTAAACTGTGATAATTTATTTAGATATTAATTTTAGAGCATATAGTTATTTAAAGGTGCTGTAGCTACCTGTCTTAAAAATGTGAAAAACAGAACTAGTTAATTTTAAACAGTTTGCATTGGTCTGAAGTTATTCCTCACATAGCTTATGCTAATGAGCATACTAATTATTCACCGTGATAAGTTTATAAGCGCTATTCACAAATTTCAGAGACCAGAGGGTAGAGTTTTGCTGTGACAGTAAAGCTAACAATGATTAGTATGCTAACGCACACTTCCTGATTATCAGACAAAAATATGCTTTATGATTAGATGCAGACAGTGCACAGTTGACTTGTTTTGCTTATACAACATATTTGTATTGGGGCAAGACATATTTTGCTCAAACACATGGGAAAAAAATGAAGTACAGGACTTTTAAAGGAGCACTATGTAACTTCTCTGGCGGAGGGTTTGCCATCTTCTTGTGACGCCACCGACCAAGTCTACCCCAGGGCAGCTGTGGCTACAATCGTAGTTAACCACCTCCACGTGTGGAGTGAATGCATAATACACACAACCGTAAAGTGCCATCTGGAAAAAGTGCTATATGAGGATGAGTACCCACCCACTGGAAAAAACAAACAAGTAATTGTATAAATGCAAGATAGACACATTGCCATATTCTAAAGCATTCAAAGCAAGTTAACAAGTGATGGAACCCCCACCAGAAGAGTTAAATAGTGTCCATTTAAAAAAAAAACAAACCCATCCATCCATCCATCCATTTTCTTCCGCTTATCCGGGGCCGGGTCGCGGGGGCAGCAGTCTAAGCAGGGACTCCCAGACTTCCCTCACCCCGGACACGTCCTCCAGCTCCTCCGGTGGGACCCCAAGGCGTTCCCAGGCCAGCCGAGAGACATAGTCCCTCCAGCGTGTCCTGGGTCTTCCCCGGGGCCTCCTCCCGGTGGGACATGCCCAGAACACCTCCCTAGGGAGGCGTCCAGGAGGCATCCTGAGCAGATGCCCGAGCCACAAAAAACAAACCTCCTATTATTATTTTTGGAAAGGTTAAAGGCATTATTGGTGTTGGTTACTGAATAGAGACAACTTAAATATAGTATATGATTGTCAATTAACTGAAAATAATTGTCTGTTGGTTTATGTTGCACAAAATGTATGGAACTTCATAGCTTCCTACATTTTCACAATATCATAACCCAAGAATAGCATTAGGAAGTTGGCCCTGCATATTTCCAGCACATTCTGGATACTGCATGTGTCTTAAGTTGCACGTCAATGGCAGGTGCTGTCCTCTGGGAAAGTCATGGGAACAAAAGAGGATATGAATATACTCCATGCACCTGCAAAGCCACAAAGAGCATGGAAAAACAGACTCAGAAAACCATAGACAAAGAAACAGGAAGAGAGGAAGGAAGGAGCGGATTTCAGGACTATCAGGAGACTTAAGACATTTTTTAGAATTATTATGAATTAAAAGTTTGTCATTTGAAAGTCACAGTATAGACTGTGTTCAATTTCAATTCAATCATAAGATAAGATGCATGAGACTCAGGCCTTGCAGTATATTTTTTTGTAATAAAAGACAAGATTAATTTTTTGTTCACCACTGAAAAAAACAAAAATTGGCAACAAGCCCAAGAGTAGATCAGTCCAGGAGCCAATGCAACATCAGAGAATTTGGTCAAATTAATTAAGTAGATGTTCAGGGGTAATACATTTATTTTATTTTATTATTTTTTAGGTGCCATTAATATGTAACAATTTACATATTTACATATAGATTTTTCTTACAGCTCCTGTATTATATAAAATTGATTTTATGAGCTTCAAGAGTTCTGATGTGTTTTGTCTCATTCTCTCATTAGTCTGTCTCCATCTCCAAAGCTTGAAATGCTCTGTTCCACTTTGTGATGAAATTTAGTGGTAGTTTTCAGTTCCTTTTACCTGTTCTTCAGTAGAAATGGGCAATTCCAGAGCTGAAATCATTTAAAAGATTCTAGTGAAGGTGTATGAAGTATAAAAACACAGTGGAGCACTTCCTGTATTACCACAACATCACAAGGTGGAGTGTTTTCTAACTGAAAGAACTGAAGCAACAATGAACAAAGAAACAAAACACAACTCCAGGTACAGTATGTTTTTGATAAGGAAACAACATAAACAAAAAGAAAATAGTTTAAATTGGGCTCTTTAAAGCTGGGGTACTTTTTTGTAAATTAGTGCATTTTGTGTTTTTCCTCCAAGGAGCATGTTACAATATGAGTCCACTGCACACTTTTTATTTCTTATCAACCTGGATGTAAGAATCAAAACCAGTGCTCTGATTGGCATTCTAAAAAAAACCCTCAAAATCTCAAAAAATCTGTCCTAAAGTTGTATAAATGCCTGAAAATGAATGCATGTGGATATCATCTTTGTGCTAAAGGGTTTGTTAGAATACGAATGAGTTAGACATTCAAATGCAGTTTGAAAATCAAGTCCTCCATTTTTAAGTTACTTGTTTTGTACTTGCCAAATAGGATAAAACCAAATGTCCCTTCTCAACTGCTCTCCTCTCCCTCAGGTACAGTAGTCCGCACTGTCCTGTTAATGTTACTGATCTCAGACTGGCTCCATAAATAGCCCTATACACACCAGTCATCCGACTGGTCCCTGTCTGTATCTCTCTACCTCTCTCTTTTCACCCTCTCTTTCTACCTCTTCTTTTCTTTATCTCTCCCTGCCTCTCTGTTGTTTTCTTCTCTCAACTTTCCACTCTCCCCCTTTCTCTCTTATGTTCTTCTCTATTTGTGTTCCTCCCTTCCTCACTCCGTCTCTCCCTCTCCTCTATCTCTACCTTTGTCTGTGGCTTTCAAACCTGTCTTTATTTTCTATCACCCTCTTTGTCTACCCTTCTCTCTTCTTCTTTTTCTGTACTTGCATCCCTCTCTTCATCTCTGTCTCTATCTCACCCCCCCTCTCTCCCTTCCCTCCATCTTTCTCTCTCTTAGTCTCTACATCTGTACGTACCTCACTAGCGAATGGATTTCAGTTATTTTATTGAATGATTTACGTAAAAATAAACATAAACAAAAAAACAGTTTTCTATTCAAATTTTGTCTTTTTTTTTTTTTCAAAATAAATGCAGATATTTTTATTTCCAGCTAGATAATAACACCAACATAAAATTCTTTAAAAGAGTTTCTATGCATTGCAATACATCACAATGCATTGGCATCAGCATCGGATCAGTATCATGATACTTGCTATAGTATTACTTGGTATCGAATCAAAACAAAAATCATGAGCATTATCACTACACTCCGTCTTTTGTCTCCTCTTTTCTCTTTCTACTTTGCTCCCTTTCTCTCTCTTTCCTTCCTTCACTATTTCCCCTTTCGTTGGGGTTGGTGGGGTACACAGATAACACAGTGGCACAGCTTTAATAAAAGGCTAGCTTGATTTTCTCGGCACAGGAAGAAGGAAAGGATAACGCTCGCATCACAACGTGAAAAGCTAGCAGTCCAAGGAAACCCCAAACCTACTGTGCATCAGATAAGGCGACATGCATTAGGGTTAGCGTAAAGGAGAAGGTTAGTCACAAATGTCAACAAGTGGCTGAATAGATAGTTGGAGAAAATGTGGACAGGAAAAATCGAAACACAATATATGCCATAGATTATTTACAATTTGTTTTCTAGTGTTGAACATAGGGAAATTTGTTTTCTGCATTTGACCCATCCTTTAATGCTACTTGGGGCAACCTGTCAGTTAACATTTTGAAGATATCCTGCGTAATGCTGCGTTCAGACCAGAGCGTCAAAAACGTGTTGTATGCCTCTAGTTGGACGCCTCTAGTTGGACGCCTTTGCATTCGTGGACCCACGTCGGAGAAAAATACTTGACGCACGTCTAGTTTGTAGCTGATATCTTTTTACTTTTTCCGGATAATGCCATCACTAAATCACTGTAGCATATTCTCTGATTGGTTGATGCTACACGTCAAATGCCAAAAATTCAACTTTTTCAACTCTGGTATCGGACGTGGCATCCGTGCTGCTCTGATGCTTGAAAATGTGCCGCAAAAATGCAGGGCGGCCATGACGCGCGTCCACTATAGACATTGCATGTAAACTTGACGCAGCTGATGCCCCAGTGTGAACGCACCATAAGTAACTCTACTCACTGGAATAAACAAGTAAAACCACATTTTAAAACGTGGAATTATTAAAACTATTTAAAAAATTAAAACTGACATATAAATCACATTAAATCGTAAGTGAAATCTTATTATTTTCTTGTTTATTTATCCTTGTAAAAGTCGCACTGACGGTTTTTGGGCGTTGTGGTAGATACCTGTTTAAATTGCATCATGTTTTTTTTCGCTGCTCGATCTCAACAAACACTGTGAATTAACCATCGGCGAAAGAAAGGACTTGAATAGGTGATCTTTTGGCACAACACAATGGCTCTTTGAAATAGAGAAGTTCACAATCGCCCCAAAGATTTTTACACTCTGTGCGTTTTTTTAGTCTGACTGGGCTTCCGCAGCCCTGGCCCATCGATGTATCGAACTCCCCTGACAAACGGAGTGTGCGAGACATCAGGTAGCGCCGCGTGAAGCTATTGATTTTCACTGTCCACAAAAACAGAGCTGATGGATAGGGCAAGGCGGCGGTCATTAGCAGCATTTTCAGCATGTGAATATAGTCGAGTGGAAGTGAAAGGAAGAGTGGGTTTGTGGAAGAGAGAAGAGAGGTGGGGAGTGTCAAGATATTCAATATATTAGCAAAATATATTAACACATGTTAACTTTTTCCAAAATTCAAAATGCTTGGTTCCACCTTATGATGTCATGAAGCTGTGGTTTTCAAGTTAATAGCTACATTTTACCTTTTGTTCTGTAAGGATTAGGATTTAAGGAAAGGATATTTACAAAGAGTTCCTCTGTGTTTTTAAAGTTTCTAAACCTTTGTCAGACTCATCTTAGACTCTTGCAATGTGTAACTATACCTAACGCATGTAGGTCCATACATAAAACTTCTAGAATGCAACCTCAACAGAAAATCCCACCCATAAGCATGTATGAAATCATGCTGGCGCTGTCTGTCAGTATGGCTTGATTGCAGCGCTCTCTTGTTCCCCCGAGGCAGTAGCAGTGGTGACATTTGAGTATTGATAGAGCCAGCAGGCCTCTCTGGCCAGTGGGCCGGAAAAAGTCCCATTTCAGGAGATCAGATTGTCCTCGGGAGCGACACACTGTTCTCTGCTGTTAACCGTGTGTGCAAAATAAGCTAAATGAGAATTAGAGAGACGTGGCGAGGAATGGATGCAGTGTCTGAGAATGAGAGAGAAAATGTTTGACTAACTAACTACACTTTATATGTTTACCTGACTTGTAATGTTACGTTAAAAACAGGAGCTGTATTTGGTTTCATTCAACTAAATTCCTGCATGCTGTGACCTTATCATTCTCAAGAACTGAAAGCGGTCCATTCTGAAGTTGTTTTCAGTTTTTGTTTGTTTGTTTTACAAAATTGTATGCATGTTTTCAATTCAAAATGTATCTTTAGCTTTTGTTTTCCGTTTCATGTCAGTTTTTTTCATAATTTTTACATAATCTTTTTATTCTTATTTGTAAAGTTTTCATTTAGTTAATTTTGTATTCAAAATGTGTCTTTAGTATAGTAGTATGTACTTGGACTCCTGTACATTGAAGAGAACACACAATTTTCTCACGTGTTTTGAAGAACCGCTCTATGTTCTGTCATTTAGCTGAGATCCAGACCTATGGGGTGATCAGATATGCATGTTTGGGGTCCGGGTGGGTCTTATGTGGAGGGGCTTTCCAAAAGTCTGACCCAGAGGTGAGAAATCAGGAGTGCATTCACAGGCACATGTCAAAATGCATTACATCAGCCGCGCACACTTCAGGATACTTTGTTTAGGATAAAATGGATTGTATATGTCCAAGAAGAATACACGACAGAAGTTAGGAAAGTAATTTTAGAGTTACATGAACTCAAAATGTACTAGTAGTTTGATCATAACAGTAGTTTGATCATAACATACATTTTACTTGTACAGTAGATAGCAGTGAATGTCACTGAAGTTACTTATCAAAGTAATAGACTAATTAATTACACGAGTAAAAGTGTGTTTTTGTTTTTTTATTATTATTTCTAAAATATTACTCAAATTAAGTTTTAATTAAAATAATAAAAAGTATAATTCTATTTATGACTACTTTATACTACTCACTAGAGACTACTTTATTTCTATGTAGTATATTATTAAGGAACTCAGCTCTAGCTTACCTCCCCACCACTTGCACCTACAGCATCTGAGGTCACAGTTCTGATGCAGTGACTTGTTGGCCTTTTCTGCCAAATCAAGTGTCCATGGATCAGCGAGCTTCACCTCCGCACTCCCGATCTGTGGCGTTCTATTCACTATGTAACATCAATAACCTCATTTAGTGCCCTCCTCCTTCGCCACATTAAACGTACTCGCACACCCTATTTGTGTCTGCGGGAAAAAACAGGACACGTCGCATTCAATAAAAACAATTTTGTGCACCATTGATTCCAGTGAGCTTGTCTTTGCCTCTCTACACTGCAACTGCAAACAAACGGCTTTATGAAAATATGAATGTTGCAGGTGTAGTAGTAAATAGTCAGGAATGGTAACGGTGGAAGTACTATATTTCAACATGGATGAATATACTGTAATATTATGGTGTAAGGAAACATGCCAAATTTCTTCTGTTTCTTTATTTTCTAAACACAAAAGCTACTGTAGGCCGTAACCCACGACAAAACAAGAGCGGAACAACAGCAGTTTCAACTCACTAGAGCCAGTCTCTAAAACCAGTAACTGACGAATAAAACCTTCACATCAACTTATCAGCATAACATCCAAGTGTCACATACATTAACAGTTACAAGACAACAGAAGGTGTCAACTTTGACCTAAGCACAAAATATTCGATCATTGCACAATGTGATAAACCACCACACAGTATATAGACAAAATTATGCACCGTATCAAGCAATAAATAGTGAAAATACATTCTGGTAACACAATATTTTTAATACCATCTGACCTAAATAGAACCAACTGAAAATGACTAGCCAGTGTAGTAAATGTTATTACCGTACAAGTTGGTATGCAGTTAGTTCTGTTTGGGTTCTGTTATTGTGTTAGTGTTTTATTTGGGTAAAATGTTTTCACTGGCTGTTATCAAAACATTATAGTTGTATAACACCAGTTGTGTAACAACTGTAACATATAACCAAAATGTAACACCATTAAACAACTTGAAACCCCATATAACATAACCCACTGTGTAACAACCTTTAATAACATGTAACCCAAATTCTCTAAAACTTACAATGTAACATGTTATTACACATTATTACATTTTGTTTGTTGCTGCTTGTTCTACATTACAGGTTGTGTCATTACAGGCTGCTACATGCATTACATTGTTCTTCATGATGTAGAGTCTCTGTATTGGGAGTAAAATAAAGTGAGTTCTTTTCTAGATGATGGTAGCAAAGAAGTTGCTAATAATAACTTAACTTAATACTGGATTACTGTGTGTTACTACTTGTCTTTATGAACCAAATCTTCACACCAAAATATAAAAACTTACTACTTTGTAAGATATTCTTTAAAAAAAATACTTTAGTACCTATTGTGTCAAGGGTATTCCACCACTTCCATCATTCTAACAGTCCCTCCCTCTCAAAACTAGCATTAGGGAGGCATATCTCTACAGCAGCTTGGTCCTAACAACCCTCTCCTCAGTGCTTTTCTGCTATGGCTTTTTAATTAGAGTCGCACAGCTAAGTGTCCCACGCGGACCCTACCCGAGACGTCCCCGTGCTATCAATCAAGACCTTTCCTTTTGTTTGCCTTTTTCATTTACATGTGCTATTATACACCAGCCCCAAATTAGCTTAGCAGTGCTTTGTTAATTGCACGTGCGGGTAAGTGGGAATGGTCGCAACATGTTTACCTCCTATGCCTCCCAGGACCACATGGCGAGGGGGTTAGTGGGTATACACCCCCATCGGCAATGCAGGGTTGTTTTGTTGTTTGGAGTAATTAGGAAAACGAACAGGATTAAGTCGTAAATTAACAGTTGTCCGCAAGTGCAGAAGTCGTAGGTTCAGCATAAGGGACATAATTATAATGTATTGCATAAGAAATAGTAGATAAAATGAAATAGTAATAATAAAAAAAAATACATAAATGTGTTGTCTATTTATTGGCAAAACATTTACACTGTCTATAATGAATATTGTAAAATAACCATTATGTTGCAATACTAAAAAATGCCATGTGGTAAATATCACCATTTTAACATCCATAGTGTTATACAAATGGAAGTATGGTTTAATGATCCTCAACACATTCTATACCATTATATTCCATCATATTATCTTGCAGTATACATATTTTATGTTGTCGATAAATAGATGGGAAGACTCTGCCACTGTGAAATTTAACTAATGATGCTGAAACTTCCAATACTTTTGTTAAAGATCTTGGGTGACCCCCTGAATGTATGGAAGGTTTTTCAGTATAGTAGTCATAAAAAACTACCAAAAACTCGAATAGTGATGGGCTCTTAGTGTCATTATCTTTGCTCTACTCCAGCTTGACCTGGTAAAAAAATGAAACATGTACAGATGAAATATATACAAACAATGCATTAAAAAAAATGTCTGAAAGAGTATTTAGTTTTTGAGCGATTGTTGAAAAAAAAAAATCAAAATCAGTACTTTTTGATATCTCAGTCAGTATTTATATATCGTTATTTTGTGTCGATTCACCCATCACCATCACCATCCTTCATCTAAGTACTCCAGACCAAGATCCTGGCTTGGGTCTAAGCGTAACACATGCCTTTAAGGTTTTACCCACGTCGCATTGAAGGATCGGGTCAAGTGCAAAGGACTTCTTACACAACACTGAATTACGCTACAAAGCGCAAGGTATGTAATCTCCCAACATTTTGAAAAATTTGTCATCAGCACCAGCACTTGTTATAGTTATTTGTTTTTTTTTTGTTTTTTGTTTTTTTTGCTTCAGTAAAAACAGTTTCCTCAGTAAAACAGTGAGAGGTACATTGTTGTCCTCCACGTTGATTGCCTTATTATCTCTGATTGTGTACCTCGCGGTGCCCGTTTTTAACAGTCATGAGTGAATGGCCAAATTACTGCCTGTGCTCTTAATGTGACCATGGGAGTCTGGGACCACTCCAAAAGTCTTTTCAAAGATATTTTTTGTTCTTCTCAAAGTAGTAGTTGTTTGGAAGTGTTGTTTGTGTGTTGTTGCCACGAGCTGTTACTGTAGTAAGAGGGTTCGAATTGGGAGTAACAACTGGACCTATACCCTCCCTTTGTCCTGTATCAGTGTGCTAGAGCTACGTGTGGAAGGAAGATTATTAGTATAAAAAGATGAATGCTGTATCAAAGGTGTAATTGGTTGTAAGTGGCAGAGTGGTTAGCATCCCTTTCTCTAAGCAAGACGTTCCCAGGTTTGATTCCAGATTGGACATTTTGGTGGGGGAGTGTGCATGTTGTCTATGTGTCTGCCTAGATTTTCTCTGGGTGGCTTTATCTCCCTTTAAAACATTTGTTCACAGTTTGCCACTTGCTTGTCCTCTTTGAAATGTTATTTCTTTCTTCAATGCTGAAATCTTCAGCCTAAAAGCACTCTCAATTGTCATTACCTAAACCCCAGCACTTGCAGAGTTCATGGGCTTTCACATGTCCATATACTGAGAATGAGGTCTGCAGGTTACGGCACAGGGAACCCAGGTCCGGTTGTGATTGTAGTTCCTTTTTAAAATGCATGCTTTAGGAGCACTTGCAACATACAGTTTCTTTAAATAATTGAAACTGACATTGTTAGCACATTAATAGCAACTACATCAAGACTTACAATATCTCTCCATTATGTATTTATCACTGCTGTATGTGCTTTTTTCTCATTCCTCTCTTTCTCAATGGAAACAAGCAAGTGGTCTTCCCTCCATCGGAAAAGTTACACAGCACCACTTTAATTTATCATTTGGATCTTTTTACAACTGGAAGTGACACTGGTAACACATCGACATAACAACTACGTCAATACTTGCAGCATCTCTCCATTTTCTCTTTATCACTGCTGGTGCTCCCCTGCCTGTCTGCTCCTCTCATCCCCATCATTCCTCTGTCTCTCTTTCCCACTCTTCTCTCTCTCTCTCTCTCTCTCTCTCTCTCTCTCTGTTCAAACCCTTTTACTCCCTAGCTGCTTGCAGAGATAAATGTCGAGTGAATCTGTGGGCGACACAGCGTGATGAGCAGTAACATACAGAGAATGTAGCCTGACACTAATGCGGTGATAAAGCATTATGTCCCCCTCCTCCTCATCTTCCTCTCCTTCCTCCTCTCCTCCAGGCTGCATGCTGGCCCTTTAGATGGATGACACCGCTAATGGAGTGTCTAAACATTGTCAGGGTGGTTATCTGGGCGCTGACACAGAGGAGTAGCTCGTGCCGACACAATTTATCTCCCTCCCTCTTCCTCTCTCTCACTGCCTTTCTTTCTGTGTCTCTCTCTCTTCTTGCTACCCACAGGGAGCTCCCTGGTTACAGCTGATTTATGAGAAGACAGCGTTTTAATTACAACAGTTTGTCTTGTAAGATAATATAGGATAATATAGGAGGCTGCACACATCTGCTGTTTATAAGGGTCATAATTGTGGGAGGTGTTCTGGGCATGTCCCACCGGGAGGAGGCCCCGGGGAAGACCCAGGACACGCTGGAGGGACTATGTCTCTCGGCTGGCCTGGGAACGCCTTGGGGTCCCACCGGAGGAGCTGGAGGACGTGTCCGGGGTGAGGGAAGTCTGGGAGTCCCTGCTTAGACTGCTGCCCCCGCGACCCGGCCCCGGATAAGCGGAAGAAAATGGATGGATGGATAATTGTCACATAAGCTGAAATTTGATGGCTCTTTCACTATATCATCATACTACCATATAACTGAAGTGAATTATTCAAAGGTGCACTGTGTAACTTTCAGAAATCAGAATCAGAAAAAAAAGTTCTGTTGATGTTGTTAACAATGAATAACAGTGGTAAAATATGAATTAGGATAAAATAAAGGCAGGCATAAAAAATAAGGTAAACATAGAAAAAATAAATGCAAGATAAATTAGTTTAATATTACAGTTGGCAGATCCTCCCCCAGAAAAGTTACATAGTGCACCTTTTTCGTCCACTTATCTAGGGGGAACAGTCTAAGCGGGGACTCTCAGACTTCCCTCATCCCAGACACATCCTCCAGCTCCTCCGGTGGGACTCCAAGGCGTTCCCAGACCAGCCGAGAGACATAGTCCTCCAGCGCGTCCTGGATCTTCCCCAGGGCCTCCTCCCCAGGTGGGACATGCCCAGAACACCTCCCTAGGGAGGCGCCCAGCAGGCATCCCGAGCAAATGCCCGAGCCACCTCAGCTGGCTCCTCTCAACATGAAGGAGCAGCGGCTCTATTCCAAGCTCCTCCTGTGTGACTGAGCTGTAGGAACATAGATTGACCGGTAAATTGAGAACTTTGCCTTTTGACTCAGCTCCTTCTGTATCACGACAGTTCGATACAGCAACCACAGCACTGTGGATGCTGCACCGATCCACCTGTCAATCTCACTTTCCATCTGTCCCTAACTCATGAATAAGACCCTGAGATACTTGAACTCCTCCACTTGAGGCAGAGACTCCCCACCCACCCGAAGAGAACAAGGCACCTTTTTCTGGTCAAGAACCATGGCCTCAGATTTGGAGGAGCTCATCCCAGCCACTTCACACTCGGCTGCGAACAGCTCCAGTGCCTGCTACAGGTCCTGGCTCGAAGAAGCCATCAGGACAACATCATCCGCAAACAGCAGCGGTGAGATCCTGTGGTTCCTCCGGTCCCTGACTGTACCTAGAAATTCTGTCTATAAATATAATGAACAGAACCAGTGACAAAGGGCAGCCCTGGCCGAGTCCAACATGTACTGGGAACAGGTCTGACTTACTAAGGGCAATACGAACACAGCTCCTGCTCCTGTCATACAGGGAACAGACTGCCCCTAGCAAAGAGCCCCAAACCCCATACTCCTGGAGCACCCCTCCAAAGGACACCACACGGGACACAGTCGAATGCCTTCTCCAGATCCACAGAGCACATGTGAACTGGTTGGGCAAACTCCCATGAACCCTTGAGCACCCAATGGAGAGTATAGAGCTGGTCCAGTGTTCCCCGATCAGGACGAAAACTGCACTGCTCCTCCTGAATCCGAGGTTTGACTATCGAAGTGTGACTCCCCTGTAGTTGGAACACACCCTCCAGTCCCCCTTCTTATACAGAGGGACCACCACCCAGTCTGCCAGTCTAGAGGTACCGTCCCCGACTGCCACTTGATGTTGCAGAGACATGTCAGCCAAGACAGCCCCACAACGTTCAGAGACTTAAGGTACTCCGGGCGTATCTCCTCCATCCCCAGGGCCTTGCCACCGAGGAGCTTGCCACCGCGACAAGCACCACAGACCTTACGACCACAGCTACGGGCGGCCGTGCCGGCAATAGAGGCAGAGAACACGGCCCTCTCTGAATCCATGACCCTAGCTTACCCCGGGATCTGGGAGAAGCTCTCTAGGAAGTGCTAGTTGAAGACCCCCCTGACAGAGTGCTCTGCCAGATGCTCCCAGGAGACCCTCGCGATACGCTTGGGCCTGTCAAGTCTGTTCGGCTTCCTCCTCCATCAGTGGATCCAACTCTCCACCAGGTGGTGATCGGTTGACAGCTCTGCCCCCCTCTTCACTTACCCCCCCTCTTCAAGTGTCCAAGACACGAGGTCAGATGATACGACAACAAAGTCGATCATCGACCTCCGACCTAGGGTGTCCTGGTGCCACATGCACTGATGGACACCCTTGTGCTCAAACTTGGTGTTCGTTATGGACAAACTGTGGCTAGCACAAAAGTCCAATAACAGAACACTCCTTGGGTTCAGATCAGGGAGGCCGTTCTTCCCGATCATACCCCTCCAAGTGTCACTGTCATTACCAGCATGAGCATTGAAGTCCCCCAGAAGAACACCGGAGTCCCCGGACGGTGCACTGTCTAGTATACCCCCCAGTGACTCCAAGAAGACCGGGTACTCTGCATTGCTGTTCGACCCATAGGCCACCACAAGAGTGAGAGACGCAGGGATCACCGGGGTGAACTCCAACACTAGGTGGCTGAGCTGTGGGGCAATAAGCAAGCCCACACCAGCTCGCCACCTTTCCCCGCAGGCAACGGCAGAGAAATGGAGAGTCCAGCCCCTCTCAAGGAGTTGGTTTCCAGAGCCCAAGCTGTGCGTGGAGGTGAGGCCGACTATATCTAGCTAGTAATGCTCAACCTCCCACACGAGCTCAGCCTCCTCCCCCCAGCGAGGTGACATTCCATGTTTCCAGAGGCCCCCGCCTTCGACTGCTGCTCAGATCTCTTTACACCAGCCTTCCACGGATCCTCCCGCAGATGGTGGGTCCATGGGAGGACGGCCCCACGACGCTCCTTTGAGCTGAGACCGGCTGGGCCCTGTGGGAAAAGGCCCAGCCACCAGGTGCTTGCAGCCCGTCGCCTGGACTGGTGACGCCAGTCCAGGCGACGTAACACAACTCAACATGGAAGGGTGACCCATTCCCCTGGACCTGTTTGCCATAGGTGACCCTACCAGGTGCATGAAGCCCCCGACAACGTAGCTCCCAGGATCATTGCTCAAATCCCTCCACCACCTTAAGGTGGCAGTTCCTCTCCTATTACAATCAGGAAGCTTTCCAACTAGGCACTACAAAACAAAGCTCGATGACTGGTCTTGCCCAAAGAAACATAAAAAAGGTAAAAAATAAATAGGCAATTGATACATTATTTGAATAAAATAAATAGAAAATACTTTGTTATTTAAAACAAGTTCTCTTTGGCCTCATCTAGTAGTGAATGTTGAGATTACCTTCACTCCCTCACTACACTCTCCATTGTTGTAATATCAAATCTCGTTCATATTCCTCACACCTTCACGCGAGTCATAACAAGTTCCTGGGCCTCCCCATGCAGCAGCTCTGCTGTGGGTCCCATCTCCACCACTGGCCTCACCTTAATGCATCCATCTCCCCATTAGCTCCTCTCTCGGGGGGGGGGGGTCTCCTCCCCCCTCCCCTCACATTACTGGGGGAGATTGATAGCCATCAGCCAAGTCCGGACCACGGACACACACTTAATATAGGCCTAACATGGACCAGATGTGTGCAGAGCTCTCATGGACACTTAGGGACACTCGAACCTCTAGTTAGTTCTAACATCCCCCGTTTCTGAACAGGACTGATGGGTAGAAGTTGAAATGGTAAACTCTGAAATGTTGATTTTTAAAAAGGAGTGTTATGCAAAATCAACTCTTTGGAACTTTTCACCATGTTATAATGGTGTTGCCCTCAGTAAAAAAACATGCCTGAAGAGTTTTTATATGTCATCTATGCATGTTTGAGTAATTTAGCGATCTCTCCCTGGCCCTGTTTGAACCCTCCGTATGGTTAGCGATACAATCCTGTACAAAGCTCAGCAAGCCTACCTCACCAATGCTCCTGCATGGCAATTTTTCATAAATATGCAAATGCAAAATACAAAACAATACACTACAACATCACACCTACACCTGATGTGATGTGCAGTAGTTTCATCAGGGAAATGCACTCTGATTGTAAGGTGAAGAAAAGGGGTGCAAAGGAAGGGGGGACTCAGACCATCAAAAATGAAAGTGATACTCATTAACTTATTGGCAAATATAACATTTTAAAAACAATATAGGCTAAAATGATGATCTAAATGTTGTATGTTAACAGTTAAAACCCCATTGGACCGTTATACCCCCCTTTTTACCCCCCTTTTTAAGTATAACATGGTAGTGATGAAGGCTGTTTAATAAGAATACCGATAAGAATGTCAGAACTGAAATTAGAATAGATTATAGCTTATATATATTTAAGATAACGTCATTTAAGATGGCTACAAAATAAATTCCCTTTTTTTTTTTTTTTACTGTTGACCTGTCTACAACTGAAGTAGTCTGTTGCTGTCCTATATTTGGGCTTATTGGTTCCATCCCCACTCATTACAAGTTAAGGCTAAGGTACACTTTTTTATCCCTGTAGGGAAATTTGTCCTCTGCATTTGACCCAGCCTTCAGTTCAGGGGACCAATCAAAAGATCCTGAGCTAGTCTTGATCAGGGCTAGCTTAGTTGAAGGATTTTACCATTTGTGCATGTTTTCAGTTGATGGGGGAAACCAGAGTCCCTGGAGGAAACCCACCCACACACAGGGAGAACATGCAAACTCCGTAAGTGCTAGCCACTCAGTAAATGGTTGTTGTGATCTTGAGCAAGATACAGGACTCCTTGAATCTTTTCATGTTTTAGGCTAATACTTTAACATTTTTATTTGTATGTTTTGGTGTTCCATCTTAAAGAAATGTTTGTGTTTAGCATCATTTTGAGATTTTAATTCATGCTTTTATCATCAATTGTTTGAATTATTGTAATACTCTTTATATTGGTCTGAACCAAACTTCTCTCACACGTCTCCAACTTGTTCAAAATGGAGCTGCTCCCCTTTTAACTGGTACAAAAAAATGAGAACACATTACACCTGTTTTGATGTCCCTACATTGGCTCCCTGTGTCTTATCGTATTGATTTTAAAATTCTTTTATTTGTCTTTAAATGCCTCCACGGCCTCGCTCCACAATACCTGCTTCAACCCTATGCTCCTGCTCGCTCAATCAGGTCTGCAGATCATTCACTGTTAGTGGTCCCAAAAATGAGGAGGAAACTTCGAGGGGACCGGGCCTTCTCTGTGGCTGGTCCCAAACTGTGGAACGTGTTGCCCCTGCACCTTAGACAGGCTGAGTCACTCTCTACTTTTAAATCAGCTCTTAAAACGCACTTTTTCTCTTTAGCTTTTTATTGATATGTTGACTTTTATAGTGTACAGTTTGTAGTTATTTATTTGTATGTCTGTCATTTATCTGTGTTTTTAAAATGTCTGTTGTGTACTGCACTCTGGTCAACTCTGTTTTTAAAGTGCATTAAAAATAAAGTTGGATTGGATTGGATTTAAGATAGCCATTATAACCTCAAATATATCACCAATAGATCTTGATCAATGTTTACAGTACCACATCATTTGAAAGCAGTAGACTAAGTGAAAGTAGCAATAGCATGTGTCTGGTCTGTTTTCTAGAGGTGCTAAAGCTACCCTAGCGCTCAGGCCAGGAGGGTGCTAGTGACCCAATATCTCAATAGGTGTTTGTTGTTCACACTTCTGAAGGCCTGTGAAATATCAGCTATCAGTGTAGAAATGAAACAATGCTTTACCCAACAGTCAAATAGCCCGCTTCCTCCGCTGCCCACTAGCTCTCTGTTACTTACCTCCATTGATTTTTATTGGAGATCATGTCCTGGCAAGTCTTAACACTTGGTGAGAGGGGTTTTGTGTGTCCCACGGCCACATGCTAAGCTAGCTGAGGAAAGGAGAGCTTGGTTGCTAATGTAACGCTGGTGTTGTGGGTAACATTTTATTTTACACTTTAACACCACCCATAATTCCATACACCTTCCTCATGTCATTCTGGAGGTGCTCCTGCTTATTGGACATATTATTGGACATATTATTGATTTATTAATTTATAATATTTCACCATATGGCATTAAACTCGTCCATCTAGCAAATATTAGTGCTGGTAAGAGTAAGGTCTCACCTCCACAAATCTGACTCAATTGACTCTCTGCAGATAAATATATTTATATGTATATATCTATGGGACTTTTTTATAACATCTCTATGGAGAAAAAAACAAACAAAAAAACTCTTCTCACAGACATCTCTATCAAGGCACCCACTACCAGAAATTTACATAGAGCATCTTTAGGTAAATGTAAAATCCTGTAATATAATTTAACCAACCCCTCTAACCTTAAATAAATCCACTCTGTATTATCTGCATACATGCAGATGTTATTGTCTGATAACCACGGAGTGCATGTCAGCATGCTAGTTGTTAATTTTACCGTGAGGGCTCTGCACTGAGAGGTGAATAATTAGAATGCTCTGTGTAAGGTAAGTGAGGAATAACTTTGGACCACTGCAAACCATTTAAAATGAAATAATTCTGTTTTTTGCATTTTTTAACATCAAAAAACAGGTACAGGTGCCTTTAACCCTTATATGCAGCCTTTTTTTTTTCTTTTTCTATAAGTTATTATTCGTTGCCCTTGAGGGTTGGTTATTCAATTCACAAGCACATATTGCTATAGTAAAAGTAGTAGGGGTAGTAATAGATAGTTTTTACTTTTTTTATAAGTTTATTTTAAAGTAAGTTTTGCACCAAAGTTTTATATCTTTATGTTTTCCATATTACAGATATACACATATAACTAAAGCAAAATAAATTGTCTATATATAATTTTCTTTTGCTCTGGACTGTGTCAACACTTTTGGGGCAAGTGGAATTTCACTGGGCTCGCTGTACACATTAAGATAGCCCGAGTGATGTTAGCCAGGTCTAGTAGTATAATCCCACAGCACTGGAGGTACATATCTGCTAGCACCATGTATTAGCTTGTAGCTGCTCTAATCCTACCAGGCAGAACTATGCTTCATAAGGCACCTGAGGGGTGATATGAAGCCAGATCAAGATGTTATTAACAAAAAAAAAAGTGGCTAATGATAATGATAGTAAAACTGCATTATTTAAAGGCTCTATTAAGCACATTTTTGATCAGTGTTATAATGTAGTTTCCTTATCACAAATATATACCTGGAGTTTTGCTTTGTTTCATTCATACGTGTTCAACACATAAATCCTTGCATATTGTGTTATTTTTGAAAACTGAAAACAGTCTTTCTCCTTGTGATGTCATTAGCTGGTGAGGTGGAAGTGCTACACCTTCAACAGATTTGTTCAAATCATTTCAATCATTGCAATAATTTCTCAAAAATAAGATCAACTTTAAGACTGCAACTATTGTCTTAGCCTCATTGAAACTGCTTCACTCACCAGTGCTCCTCCTCTGTGGCAATTTCAATTGAACAAAAGAATAAACTAAAATATTCAAACATAAAGTTATTCTAGTGTCTTGTAGAGCACAGTTCAAATAAGGCTAAAACATTAACAGCTGTTAGCTTTTGAAAATTTAAAAAGGCAAATTGAACACTGAAATTATCAGAGTGAGTCATGTGGAAGAGATATGGGACTTACCACCTAATAACACAAGGTGAAACAGAGTCATTTGACCTTTGGAGATGTAGACAGCCAAATAATTTGGAATTACTCAAACAAACTCAACTCCAGGTATGTTTTTTGTTGAAGCAACAGCATTCTCATAGCAGCCAATTGTGCGTTACATAGGACCTTAAAGTTTTTAAAAAAGTACAATTACTTAAGGTTTAGGCCAGTTTACTGTCAGCCCACCTAATGAAGTTCCATGATAGCAACTACCATTATAGTCTTGAAATATGGTATCTGAAGAGTAGAAGACATTATGACAGTAGACATATACGACACTCATGTTTTGTGTCTGTCCACTGCTTTACATTGAAAGGAATGAGGCACATGCTAGGGTTAACCATTGACGTGATGTTGAACAGGGCCTGCATAGTAAACAAAGGAAAATATATGATGGAAAAAAGCCTGCTCTGAATCAGTTTAGGTGCACAAACTCAGAGGTTCAATCCCATCTCCAACCAATGATTATTGAGTGTGCACCCTTGAGCAAGACACTTCACTTTCCTTGCTTAAGATTGGCTGAATCAGCGTAGGTCCACAAACTCAAAGGTTGGCGGTTCAATCCCAGCTTCCACTAATGCATACTGTGGTTGTGTCCTTGGCCAAAACACCTCCATGCCTAGGACGTCCGCTTCAGCGCCACATATTCATCCATCCATTTCTTCCGCTTCCGGAACCGGGTCACGGGGGCAGCAGTTTAAACAGGGACTCCCAGACTTCCCTCACCCCAAACACGTTCTACAGCTCCTCTGGTGGGACCCCAAGGCATTCCCAAGCCAGCTGAGAGACATAGTCCCTCCAGTCTTGGGTCCTCCTCCCGGTGGGACATGCCCGGAACACCTCCCTAGGGAGGCGTCCAGGAGGCATCCTGAGAAGATGCCCGAGCCACCTCAGCTGGCTCCTCTTGACATGTAGGAGCAGCGGCTCTACTCCGACCTCCTCCCGTGTAACTGAGCTCCTCACCCTATCTCTAAGGGAGTGCCCAGCCACCCTGCAGAGGAAGCCCATTTTCAACGATCCGCCACATATTTATATTTGACTAAATTAAGACATAATCTCAACCAAGACTGAAAATCCTAGAGGCACAATACAACAGCAATAGCCACAAGCATAACAGTATAAAAACATGTAAGCAAAGGGGGTCTGAGGTCCCACCCCCAGAGATATTTTCAAATGATAGACATTTTTTAATTATTGATTTCTGGTGCATTTGAATATGTTACAGTTGATTAAAGTGGGCTTACATTTCTCAATTCTTTATGCCATAAAATGCAGAATTAGAAAGAGTTGTCAAAAGATGTACTTAAGCAAGGTTGCACTTACTTCAAAATTGTATTACTCAAGAAGTAGAAAGTAGTGATCCAAGTTAAAGTAGCATAGGAGAAACAGTCAGATAATTTGGAAAGAAATGTGGTAACTTTGGGTGCAGAGTTGAGTTACAGAATTGCATAGATGACATACACTGGCATACCAAATATTGTGTAAATGAGCATATTAGTGATGAGTAATTAGTTTTTTTCGTCCAGCAGATGTAACAAAAAGCTGTTTGTGCCATAATCAATGTTGTTAATCTAACAACAGGAGCAGTAACTGCTACAGCCTACACTCACATCATCTCACAGTTCACAAAAGGATCAGCCACAATCAAAAACAGCCAATGTAATAAACTGACGCACATGCTGTCTTCATGTCCCTTTGATCTACACTGCCTAGCCAAAAAAAAACAAACATTGCCACTTGGATTTAACTAGGCAAATAGGTACAAGCCTATAGGTATGAGCCAGGTTCAGCAACAGTATCTGCTTAAAGAATGAGGTCAGTTGATTACCTGAATTTACTGAATGACCAGGTTATTCCATCAATGGATTTTTTTGTTCCCTGATGACACGGGCATATTCTAAGATGAGAATGCCAGGATTCATCGGACTCAAATTGTAAAAGAGTGGTTCCTGGATCATGAGGCATAATTTTCACACATGGATTGGCCACCACAGAGTACAGACCCCCCATTGAGAATCTTTGGGATGTGCTAGAGAAGGCTTTGTGCAGCGGTCAGGCTCTACCATTATCAATGCAAGATCTTGGTGAAAAAATAATGCAACACTGGATGGAAATAAATCTTGTTACAAGGCAGAAGCTTATCGAGACAATGCCACTGCGAATGTGTGCCATAATCAAAGCTAAAGGTGGTCCAATGAAATAATAGAGTGTGTGACCTTTTTTTGGTGGTGACTTTTTTTTTGGCCAGGCAGTGTATATTCTGTATGCATAATTATACACATCCAGCTTAAGTGTTTTATCCTGCATGTCCAAGTGGTGACATATTTCGAGTCCTCTCTGAAAAGTTCCTCTTTCCCCAAAACAATCCTCCTTTGGGAGTCTTTTTGCTTTGTCCTGTACTTAAGATAAACTTAACTTCACTAAGTAAAGTCTTTTAGTCTGTAAAATGTCCCTCTGCTGCCTCAGTGCACCCAGAGCGCACTTTGAGGGAAGGGGGGGCCTTTGCACCAGTGTAAACACAGCTGTCCACATAAATGTCTGACTTAAAGCAAATGTAGGTTGCACATATTTAGCTACTGGAAATAAAACACATCTAACTGTTTTAAAGGGATATTTAGACTGGTATAAACACCTGAGCATTGTTTAGTTAAAAAAAAAACAAAAAACACTTTCCAATCATTATTTACAATATAAATGTATAGGCTTTTGGGAGCCTAAGCAGCTGCTTATTCTGCAGAATTTTGCCGTCACTGGAATGGTAACAAAAGCTACCATGCTAACAGCACACTTCCTGATTCTCAGACAATATAACTATTTATGATTAGATGCAGAGAAGAGGTGCTTCTACAGTATATCTGTACTTTTTGCTCAAATACATGGACAAATCGATGTTGCTAATATTGCTACCTCCCCTCTGGCTTTCATTATCCAACTAAAGGAAATACATGTAAAATTTTAGTGGTCCCCTTAAATGGTATATTATGTAACTTTTTTATATAATATATCTATTTGCCTCCTTGGAGATATGTATGTAGAAATGCATGTTTTTCAGGGCATTTGGATAGACTGTATATATAAATGAACATACAGTGCATGTGGAAAGTATTCACAGTGCTTAATTTTTTTCCACATTTTGTCATGTTACAGCCTCATTCCAAATTGTATTAAATTCATCTCTTACCTCAAACTTCTACACTCAATACCCCATTATGACAATATGGACATTTTTTATTTATTTTTTTATTTTTTTACATTTTTTGAATTTATTAAAAATAGAAAACTAAGAAATCACATTTACATAAGTATTCACAGCCTTTGCCATGAAGCTCAAAATTGCAAAACAAAAGCTACCATGCTAACAGCACACTTCCTGATTCTCAGACAATATGACTCTTTATGATTAGATGCAGAGAAGAGGTGCTTCTACAGTATATCTGTACTTGGGGACACATTTTACTCAAATACATGGACAAATTGATGTTGCTAATATTGCTACCTCCTCTCTGGCTTTCATTGTCCAGCTAAAGGAAATAGATGTTAAATTATAGCGCTAATAAATAATTGATGGTGTTATGTTCTTTACAGTTTCTTTCTGGGCATGACTTCCTTATTTGGTATCACATAGTTCCTGTAATTGTTCGTGTCTGTGTTTAACTTCCTGTGTCAGTCGATAGAGGAGCGGTCAAGTCATTGCAGTGTTGATCCCAGTTTCCTCCCCTCTATACTATGCACTTGTTCTTGTTCTTCTTGTTAAATCTGATTGTTTTTAAGTTTAAGTGGTTTATGTGTGTGTATATATATATATATATATATATATATATATATATATATATATATATATATATATATATATATATATATATATATATATATATATATATATATATATATATATATATATATATATATATATATATATATATATATATATATATGTATGTATATAAATATATTTTTTTTTCCCTTCTTTTCATTATGACTTGGTTTGGTGGGATAGTACTTGTGGTAAACATTTATCATTTTACATCAGTTAAGTGGCAGTGTATGGGCAAAAAGTTGAGAAGAAAAGTTCTAAAATGGTATACTTCCACCTATGTCATCAAAGAGATGCTGAGACTGCTGACGGAATAAACATTGATTTAACAAAATAAAGTTGTTGTTATCCATCATCATAGCTATTGTGTGATTGTGCTTCAACAGCAGTGAAGCTTTTTGAAATTTGTCACTTAATGACATCACAAGATGGAACAGAACATTTTGAGAGACAGAGACATTTTTGAGACAGTCAAATTATGCAGGATTACTCAAACATGAAGTGAAAAAAAACATAACTCCAGGTATATTCTTGATGAGGAAACAACATTAAAACATCACGATTTAAAATACATAGGACCTTTAAAGGTAAAGTATGTAACATTCTGGAGGTGGCATGTCACCTGCATTGTTCCCTGGAAATAGAAAGTTAAAACTTTGAAACATTCCCACTCACCATGGGGATGTATAGGTTTCATGCCATACTGTGGAATATTTTAGCTACAGTATGTCATAAAACCTATGGATGTATATAAAAACTACATTTCCATGGCAACAAGGAGGAGGAGATTCTTCTCCAGGCCTAATAATAATACATTTTTCAGTCTAATAACACAAAAAAAATGCTTTCATATATATATATATATATATATATATATATATATATATATATATATATATATATATATATATATATATATATATATATATATATATATATAATTATTTTTTTTGGGGGGGGCATTTGGATATATATAAATGGACATACTACCTAACCTGCTAGCCTCCACATTCTAAACAAACAGTGATCATGGGTGCGCTTCTGGCTTCATCAACTCTTGCTCCAATTTATTTTACATTGAAACTCTCACCCCTGTTCATATTAACCCACTCTAATTGATCCTGGTATTTTTATTTCGCTATTATGTCTGTAAATCAAGATATGAACATTATTAAGGGGCAAATCAGGTGCCTTCTTTCCCAGAGGTCACTCCTGCTAATGTTACCAACAGGTTTGATTGACAGCATTGCTAGGGCATATGCTCCCTGCCAAACCAGTGGTTAGGATGGGAAGGGGCGTTACCTTCAATAACCTTGCTCCATATGGCTCCATGGCTCTTTGGTTGCTATGATACTTGCAGTCGAAATTCCAAATATGGAGCTCGGCTCCAAATTCCATAGCATAGCATAGCATAGACATCCGTAGCATTTGACTGGTATCAAATGCTACAGATGTCACACTTACTTAGTCCACTTCTTTATACAGTCTATGGGTATTTGTCAAGCTATTAAAACATCTGTAATAAAATAAATGCTAGATAGATAATGTGGAACAATCCAGGCAGTGCAATAACAGAACCCTCTACCAGAAAAACTGCATATTGCACCTTTAACCAATAAGTTGTGATTGGATTTCCTTTGTAACCATCGGCAACCTGTAGCAGCAATCTACCCGTGCGATTTTTAAAAACGTGCTAAATTCTTTTCATCCCAGCATCTGTCAGGAGGACTTCAAACGCACTGTGAAACCTGCACACTTACCCTGCACCTGCTCCTGCATAATGAGCCAATATATCTGCTCCCTAATTGCCCTAAATACATATCATAAAGACTAGCTCGTAAAAACCCCTGGACATAGCATGGACCCCCTCTTACCCCCTCTTCTCCTCAGCCAATATACACACAAGCTTGAGTACTCGGATCATATGGATGGAAGTGTAACAAGAGGCAGTAAATAACAAAAAGCTATTTCATTAACAAGGTCCAGTCTGCCGCGTGCTTCCTGCTGTAAGTTAAACTAACCTGGCAACGCGGCAGCACAAATGGCAACCAGCATGGAGTTGAGAGAGTTAGGTTTGTTCAAGCAGCACAATAAAATCAACAGATGGAATTTCTTGATTTTAAGTTCACTCCAAATAAATCAAATTAAATGTTGACCCTGTTTAAATATAATGTCACTTTTTTTCAATTGAATAGTTTATGAACATATACATATTTTTTAGTAGTCGTAGTAGTATATATTTTTTTTATTTAAAAAAAAATATATATTACTATATATCAAATGACATAATGAATTTAAATAATGTCAACATTGTGTGTTTGTGTGTTTTACTGGAGTGGGTAATGGAGGTGTTTTGCTCATGGCTAACACCATAGTATACCAAGCAGCACAATAAAATCAACAGATGGATTTTCTTGATTTTAAGTTCACTCCAAATAAATCAAATTAAATGTTGACCCTGTTTAAATATAATGTCACTTTTTTCAATTGAGTAGTTTATGAACATATACATATTTTTAGTAGTCGTAGTAGTATTTTTTTTTTTTATTTAATATATATATATATATATATATTACTATATATCAAATGACATAATGCATTTAAATAATGTCAACATTGTGTGTTTGTGTGTTTTACTGGAGTGGGTAATGGAGGTGTTTTGCTCATGGCTAACACCATAGTATACCATACACTTTTTACAGGAATCAAACTGGCATCCATATGTCTATGCTTAACATTACTAATGCTATGAATTGCCGATATAGATACTCTGACCTTCCCTGACCTAATTATATTGGCAAATTGGAAGACATGTCTTGCTCAATGCCACAGTAACAGCATGTAAAAACCAGTAACGATGATTCACCCTCTAATTCACCTGAACCCCCTGTATTCACACATGGCAACCTGCACATTCACTCTAACTGCAGGGGAGCAGATATGGACAGAGCAGCGGGGCACTCAGAATAACCCCTAATGGCCATTTTAAAAGCTCTAATTTGACCTTGTGGTAATGTTAGAAAATGAGGTTAAAAGCTCTCAGAGGATGTAATGGTGCAGAAGTATGAGACCTATCATTGTGGACAAATTAATAGTCTGATATAATATTTTAGCGGGGCCTTTGAAACTGTCTTTGAACAAGTATCTGGGGGATTTGTATAGGAAACAAGTAAAAACCTTGCAATCCTTATGTTTATATACAATAAAGTGTCAGCACAAATTGCACTGAGGAGTGAAGCAGTCATAATGAAAACAATAGCAGCTAGCAAGTTGATTTGCTACATAGTGAAGGTAATTGGCACTGTCAAATAATCCAGTCCAATGTATATGGTCTGTAAAGACACAGAGGGAAAAAACAAGATTCAAATATTTTCATATTTTTGAAAGTAGCTTTTCTGCTACATTACTGCACTATTAAAACACTATTTTCAAAAAAAGTATTTTTGCACAAGCCTATTATTTTTTCTATAGTAAGAAGCAGATGACGAAAGTACATTAACTTTAAAACACAAAGGGGTACCTCCAGGCAAAACCTTGAAGGTACAGTATGTAACTTTCTGGAGGTGGCATGTCACCGGTATGATTCCGTGGAATATAGAAAATTAAAACCATACTTTGGAATACTGATGCCATACTTTAGTTATGCTATACTGGACTATACTAAGATTATAGAAACAAGCAGGCCGAATAAGAGTCAGGTTTGTGGAGATGCAAGTCCGCTCATAGTAAGGATGCATGTTTTTCTGTGTTTTACAGTGGAATGAAAACAACCAAAATTGCTAAAATGTTACACACTGTAGATTTAATATTAAAACCAACTACAATTCCAGACTTCAATCCTAGTAAATACTGTATTTTTTACAGTGCATAGTCCACCAAGTAGTTGCAAGTGTGTCTAGTGCTTGCCAATAAATCTGTCCCATAATAAAAAGGGAAGGCATAGAGGTGTGTGTGTCTGGTGTGTGCAGAAGTGAGGGAAGCCATGTTGAGCGTGACCCATTTGGGCTAGGGCTGGGTGCTCATGGACTTAATTAAAAAGCAGGAGCAGCAGACCATACCCGGAGCAGACCAGACTAGACCATAGCAGGAGCACGCAGGGCCTTGTAAAAGACATCTGCAGTGTTCCTGGTCTGGTCAGCATGTATGTACTAAGAGTGTCAGAATATTGGCTGGCTCGCTAATGACAAAGCACGGCTATACCCTTTAAAGGTTCTATATTACACAAAATTTATTCTTGTGAGATCTAAAACATATTCTAATGTAGTGTCCTCCTCAAAAACATACCTGGAGCTGTGCTTTGTTTCATTCATACATGTTTGAGTAATCCTTCATTATTAGTCTGTATACCTCCAAAGCTCAAAATGCTCTTTTCAACCTTGTGATATCATGTAAAGGTAGTTTTCAAGTTAACAGCTAACTTTATACCTTCAGTTCACTAGAGGTGGGCAATTCCAGGGCTGAAATCATCCAATTTAGTCTAGTGAAGGTATACGGAGTTTAAAAACACAGTGGAATCCTTCTGTATTACCACATGACATCATAAGTTAGAACAGAGTGTTTTCTGTTTGAAAGCCTAAATGTACAGAGTTGGTGTGTTAAACATGTGACTGAAACAAAACTCCAGTTATAAGATGTGAGTCTGGTAATCTTCTACATTCAGATGAGCGTGATTGACAGGTGCCTTAGCCAATCAGGGACATACATGGACCACCCATGACAAAAAAGCACTAAATTCTGTTCTGAGAGTGAGAGAAGTTTGATTTGATTTAAAATGATGATGTGACCAAAGAGCTCCTTCATTTCACTATGGCTTTATTTTCTTTCATTAAGCAATTTGTTTTTGGCCTAAACCTTAATTCAAGTCCACGACTGGTATTATACTTGTATACTTATGTTTCATATACGTCATACAATACAACCACAGAGCCAAAATGGGTGAAGTATCTTGCCTAATGACACAATAACAGCTTGCAATGTTAGTAAGTTGATTAAACCAACAACAGTCTGGTTATTGTGCACAAGAAAGTCTACTTTCTTAGCAACTGCTACTCATATATTTTAATCTGTTCTTATCTAGGTTTACCATAAAGTAGTTTTTCATCTGAAGGGTGACTTAACGCTGAGAGCAAAGTGACTCAAAGAAAGTGTCAAAAATCTAAGTGAAACTTATAAAACATGTTATACGTTGTTTTCGACGAATATAGCATATTCAAAACAATAAGTATTTAAGTTATTTTAAAATTAACTGAAATTGTATTAAATCTGCTTATTTGAGTCATACTTTGCAGACCAATTTAGTGCTTACTGTTTTTTTTGCCTTGTCAGACATCAGTGATCTGTTATTTTCTCCTGTCCTGTGGTGTCAGACAGGACCCCTCACATTGCTGTCCACCTCCCCCCCACATGCACTCTCATTTGGGCCTGACTGATGTGGGAGGGTAGGGTCATCTCCGCGGGCTCCCATCCATCACGTTCACAACCACTCGACAGGGCTGCCCAGTGTCACCAGCTTTGTTAGTTATACTGTGTTTGAGAAAGAGTGTGAGGCTCCATTGTAGACTGTAAGGGTTACAAATGTTCTTACATTTTGAAGATTAGCTTGTTGATTTTTTTTACTGTCTTAAAATGTGAAAAACAGAGCTGGTTTATTTTAAATGGGTTAGTCCAAAGTTATTCATTCCGAGCATCCTAATTATTTACTGCTTAATTATTCAGTGCTTTTCACGACTTTCAGACAAAGACCAGAGCAGAGTTTTGCTGTCATGGTAATGCTAAAAACAACTATAATGCTAACATGTACTTCCTGATTATCTGACAATAAGTGCTTTATAATTAGATTACAGCACATAGTGGACTTATTTTGACCTCAAAAGCTCCTTAAACAATATCTGTCCTGGGGTAAGACAAATTTTACTCAAATACAAAGACAAAAAGTTAATTGAAGCTTTTTAAACGTATCTACATAGCGTTTACTTCATTATAGGTTTTCATTGCTGAAAAATAAATTAAAAACTTTCTTACTGTGAGTGGGATTTGGAAATATCTAAAAGCAAAATCTGTAAATGTTGAACATGATATTTTTTTTATTAGTAACAACCGCTTGGTATAATTACACAAAATTAGCATATTAATAATAGTCAGTGTCTTGCCATACATTTTGCTTTGTGAACTGAAGAAGATAGAGGCAGGGAGGGGAAGAGAGTGAGAGGGAGACACGAAATGTGGACATCGGTATCAAGAGAGAGGGAGAGTAATAAAGATCTCCCTTTATTATTAGGGAGTAGGGGAGAAAGAGATTAAAAGAGGGAGAGAGTGAAGGAAGAGACAAAAAACGGATTAAGATTAAATAAAAAAAAATAAGGTGGTTAAGATTAAAGCAGACTTAACTTTTCAAAAAAGCAAAATGAACTTTTCAGAGCTTTTAACCATGTAGCTGTTTCCCCTTCTCATTTACTCTTTCAAAGTTGCATTTGGAGTGATTGTTCTCCAATTCTGTTTTCTTAATCTGTGAAATGCACAGGATTCAGCAGTGTCACATTGTTATGTTGGTACAAATGATTGCTGATGAGCAGCTATCCATAGGAGGTGCCGACAACTTCAGAGCTCATTGTTGTGATGCCAACGTCAGCTCCCACAGCGGCGTTAGCAGACTTGTTTGTTTTATTAAGTTGTTTTAGATGAATATTGTGATTTATAATGTGCAAATATAACATAATGATACACGGATATCATAGATCATAGATAATAACTACATAGCAGACACAAGGACATAGCAGACACAAAATTTAAACACTGTATTGTATTAATTGTCCTAGTAGACTTTTAATCTAACATTTTACCACCTGTATTTACAGCAGTAGTTAAGCAGGGCCTGGATTCTCTCTTTTTCAGAATAGACTTTTTCTCACACACACAATGCTCACATCTTTATTTTGTGTTCCTGCGACTTCATTTGCAACACCTTTAACAAGCCGCACTGCACTCCTCCACTCAGACACTCAATCTGTCACTGAGGCCAGCCAGATGTGGAGAGAGGGCGAGAGAGAAGGGGAAATGGAGGAAGAGAGAGTGGAGGAAGGGGGCAGAGAGAAGGAAAGAAAGAGGGGCAGGGGTGGGGGGAGAGAGGAAGGGAGAGAAAATGAGAGTGAGACACAGAAAAATAGAGGTAGATAGAGAAGGAGAGAGAAAGCAAAGGAGATGAAGAGAAATGAAGGTCGGGTACAGAGAGAAGGATTGAGAAAGACAAAAAAGAAGGAAGAAAGAAAGGAAGAGAGAGTGGGAGGGAGAGAAAAAGGTGAGTGAGAGATAGAAAAAGAATGATAGAGAAAAGGGAGAGAAAGTGAGAGAAAGAAAATAGATGGAAAGAGAAGAAAGGACATACAGAGAAAAGGATGGAGAGAGGGAAGGATGAGCGGGGGGCAGAGAGAGGGAGGGACTGGAAGAGAGTAAAGAGAGGTAAAGAGACGAAGGGAGATGGAGGCCCCATTTGAATAGGTTAAATGCATCCAAGCACCTTTCCTGGTTGTTGACCCGGATATGAGTCATCATCAGCCCTGACAGGGAACATCCAAACTGAGCAGTGAGGTTAGGAGGGAGTTCACTGCGCAGATCAAACCAAAAGTTTCCAAATATTAATTCACAAGTTACATACATAGCATCAGATTGTTAATTCTGATATTCTGCATAAATAAACTGAAATTTACAACATATTAACCATAAGTACTATAGAGCCAGTACTATCAGCCCGTCTGGTATTCTGTTTAATGCAACTTTATTTATATTTATGTTTCACACAAAAGAAAATTAAAGATCCCATATTATGCTATTTTCTTATCTATGTTAATATAATATTGTTTCCTCATCAAAAATACCTGGAGTTGTGTCTCATTTCATTCACACAAGAGACAGATTAGAAAGACAGAAAGGGAGAGGGAAAGAGTGGAAAGGAGCTCTCATGCCAGGTTGCCCCCTAGCTCCACCACAAGGACCTGCGGTTTGCAAAGTGTCCCCTATCTTTATTTTATTTTTTTTTATTTTTTTTTAAAAAATATGTATTTTATCCTTAATGCTTAATCTATAGAGGAAAAATGCACCCTCACAGATTGTTACTGTAAATAGTTGCAAGTTTTTAACTAATTAGTTAATGACCTTTTAATAAATTTAAGTTTGATTGATGGCTCTGAAAATCTTTTCATTTAATGTAAGCCAAAACTGTTGCCCGGGGGCCTAATGCGGCCCTCAGATCAATTTTTCTAGACCCTCAAGCTTCCATCTGAATTGGCCCATTGAATTGGCCCATATTACCAGTACTTTTTACTGTATATTTCTGAAAATCTATTTTAACAAGCCCATATCAAATATTTAATGTGTCCCATTGAGGATGTAAGCATGAATAAATATCAAGTGGTTCAGTCTAACTTGTAATAGTAACGCAGATTTGAAGTATTCACTGTATTGGCAACCAGTCTATGGCCCTCAATCGGCCTTCAGGTTTGTCTGTGTTTTTATATGTGGCCCTTAATGAAAAAAGTTTGGACACCCTTGATTTAATCAGTTGAGTTTGTGGTGATTTAGCCCCAGAATCTGAATTTCTTATGCTTTCATTATAAGCACATAATGAAGTAACAAAGACTTATTTGATAACATTTTATTCACAATTGACATTGCAATTTAATTCACAAATTCCACCCCACATAGTCACCTACTCACCATATATTTACTCAGAGTTGACAATGTTAGTAGACAATACCATATTAGACAAACAAGGCTTCTTTGTTCTCAACTCTAATGAATACTCTATTCTGTGTCTGGGCGTATGTGTTCACACTTAAGAGCCTGGGCAGTGCAAAACAAAGCCCCAGAATCACACTTCATAAAAACGGACATATACAGCTGTGAGCAGACTATGCGCTTGTGCTGGAAGGCCATAAGCCAATACATGCATATCGAAACAATACTAATTTGAGCTGGAATAATAATAATAATTATTATTATTAGAATCAAAATTTAGTTGGAAATTTTCATAACATGTGGGTAGAATAATTATGTGTGTATATATATATATATACACACACATTTATATATATATATATATATATATATATATATATATATATATATATATATATATATATATATATATATATATATATATATATATATATATATATATATATATATATATATATATATATATATATATATATATATATATATATATATATATAAATGCCACTTGAGCAACCTGTCAGAAGGTGTGGGTGACTGCAATGTACACCTGGCGACCCATCTCAATAACGCTTCATAATAACTACACTTTAATTAGCCTTAAAGGTCCTATATTACACAATATTGATTTTGCATTGAACTTTTTGCATTGAACTTTAAATTTCAAAAACATACTCAGAGGTGTGCTTTCTTCCATTCACACGTTTGAGTAAACCTAGTTTATTAGTCTGTCTACTAAGTCTCAAAAGCTTGAAATGCAGCAACAGCTACCTTTTACCTTTAGTTCAGTAGAGATTGACTGAAATTTTCCAGATGTTTCTAATGGAGCTGCATGGAGTTTTAAAATACATTGTAATATTACCACATGCCATCACAAGGTGGAACAGAGTATTTTTTGTTTGAGAGAAGAAATCAGCATAAATGTACAGGATTTTGTGTTAATCATGTGTGAATGAAACAAAACAGAACTCCGGGTATATTCTTGATGAGGAAACAACATGATAATATAGATTTAAAAAAATAACATAATATGAGCACTGTCCACCAACCCAAAGGTTGGCTGCCTGGTATGAATGTGGTGTGTGTGAGTGTTGGTGGTAGTCAAAGGGGCAGATTAGCAGTCTCACTTCTGTCAGTCAGCTCTAGGGCAGCTGGGTCTATACAATAGTAGTTACCACCACAGAGTATGGAGTGAATGAATACTGCTGAGTACATTGTTTGAGTGTCTTGAAAGACAATTTTTACAATAGTCAAAGGACTGGACACACATTTTCACATTTATTCATTAACATTTACATTTATTTTTCTTCTTTATTGCAATGATTATTTACATTGTCGATTCCAAAAAATAAAGTTAAAAAAATTTAAAGTATCAACCTTTGCTTTAATCACTGGTTTGCACTCTTGGTATTTCTTGACCCTGATAAGGTACACCTGTGAAAAAACCTTTTCAGGGGACTTGACAAAAGGCCAAAGATTTGCAGTGCTGTCCACAAAACAAATGAAACTGAAAATATTTAAAAAGTTATAAAAACAGTTATTACTTTTTTATTCTTCACTACATAATTTCACATAGCTTGCTAAATATATTTGATGTCTTCTGTTTGTATATAAAATGAAGAAAAATGTGTATGTATATAAAATGAAAAAAATATTAGTAGTAAGAAAAGGGTGTCTTTTGATTGGTAGTGTAAATCCAGTCCATTATTATAATTCCCCAGCCCTAACTCCTAAACCCTGATATAAGTAGTAAATGAGCCTAAATCATTCTGAATAAAGTGTTTATTCATTATGAATTAAGTCTTTATCCATGGTTTATTAAGGCCATAAGTAGTGGTATTTTAAAGTGTTACCATCTCCATATTGTGCATACTTTACAGTAAACCTACTATACAAAAGCAACGTTCCAGAACTTTTAACCAACTTATCGCTGTTTCCCCTTCTCATTTGATCTCTCCAAGTTGTATATGGAGTGATGCATGTATCTTCAAACAATCTTTAATTGCTTATTTTCAAGGCGCCATATAGCCAACTACTGCAACTTAACACCCATTTTCACCGTCACCGGCATAGGCCCACTGCTGTTTGCTCTTCAATTTTATTTTCTTAACCGTGATACACATAGGCTTCAGTAGCTTGTAGTCTTTTGGTACAAATGAAAAAAAAAAAAAAATCCATGGGCTTATTAGCATGACATGCAGCTATCCATCGGAGGTGCCAACAATTGGACACAACAACGCAGAAGTCAGTGGATTTCCTTCTTTTAGTAAGTTGTTTTAGATGAACATTGTGATTTAAAATATGCTAATTATAATGCAGTGATCCATGGTATCATAAATTATAACTACAACAAACACAAGAACAATATGTATTCTTTAAGTAACCATTTGTGGAAGTGTATTTTGCGTTGGCTAACTTATCACTAGAAACAGCCCTGACCCCCCATAAGCTTTCCTCTCTATTCTATCGCTCCAATCACCTCTCCTCCACTTTCATTTTCTTCCCTGTGTCAAACACAAAATAATATGTACCTTGTCACTGACGTCTATCCCTACAAGCAATGCTTTTTTTTCTTAAGTAATTCAGGAGCGCGCGACACACACATCCGTCAGATAGAAGCGGCAAAAGGAGGAGGCCTGCCGAGACATCCATTAAAGGTTCCTAGCTGTCAAAGGTTCCCCTTTGTGTTGTGAGGAGCGATATAAGTGTCGCGCTCTTATCAGTGCTTCCTGTGGAGTTGACTCGGCATCCTGTCCACTCCGTTCCTCTGCTCCCATTGTGTCTGTGGTTTTGTGTATGTGTGTGTGTATATGCGCTAAACTTGACAATCTCAGGCTTTCAGACAGTTCAATAATAGAGCCTATATAGACATTCAGTTGAATAAAGTTTATATACTGTTTTGTGTATTTCACATATACTTGTACATTGCAGTAAAGAACTACCTATATGATGCAAATATTCAGAGGTTTAAAGCACATAACTTTTTCTATGAACAATAGATAGACTATTTAGTTCATTTTTTTCTTTTAAAACCGTTACTATGGTAACAGTTATAATCCTTTAATACTCTGAAACCCATGCATAACTCTACATGACGGTATTCCTATAGAAAACATTTGTAATTAATTGGGTCAGTATTGCTAAGTAGTGGTAAATTGTATTCATAAATCTTGTATTTAATTAATATGTGTTGGTTGTCAGTAACCAATATATTAGGAATGATACAGTATTGAATTTTATGCCTGCACCTCTTTTTTTTTACAGCCAGAATCACCAGCTAATTTCAGAACTGATAATCTTTATTTGGTATTAACTCTGGTATTCCTGCCAAAAGGAACCAAATTTAGATTTGTTTTTAATGAATTTTTAGAACTAATTAATTGATCAGTGAACTGTTATTTGGCACTTACTGTTCAAAATCTTGCAGGATATCGTTTATTATAATGTAATGTTTGTCTTTTAATATTGTATTTATTGTATAAGATGAAATTAGACTAGACAAACTAGATTGATACACCCCTATATTAATGATAGGCAGGTCGATACAAGATATCCATATTCTTATCTTATGCAAATATATAAATTCTTCAAATTTCCCCCACAGTTTTTTATTTTATTTTTTTTTAAATAAAATTATATATATATATATATATATATATATATATATATATATATATATATATATATATATATATATATATATATATATATATATATATATATATATATATATATATATATATATATATATGTATGTATATATATATATATATATATATATATATATATATATCTGCACATATATTGAATTTTTATATAAAAGCTGGGACACAAAGGAAAAATTTCATTGGTGTCCAGTCGATACTGCAGTACTTAGTAAAACACAAATCACTGATCTCGTCCATCTCTACCCTATGTTAAATGTAATGCATATCTTGCATTCCCGATCTTAAACCCAATTGCATAAAAGCATTGAGAATTTCCCCTACCACCACTGTTTTCTTTGTACCGCTGTGAAAACCCTTGATGACTCCCAGCTGGGGCCCCCGCTTCCCCCTTCCCCTCGATGCAGTATAGAGGGAGGGGGCAGAAATGGGGGTTTGAACCCAAAACAGGTAAATAAACAAACAATCAGCTGTGGCCTTGTTGCGCTCCGGTCCCTGTGTTGCACTTCATTGAGAGCTTTATAAATCAGGGTCCCTCCAGGAGACGGGAGGTGGGGGCTGGGGTGGGGGCTGGGGTAGGGGGTGGGGTGCGGGTGCTCTCAGGGCCTTCCAAGCGCTGCACACATACATACACACATACGCACAACCAGGCCTGCTGCTCATTAGTGCCCGATCACACCCTTGGGTGCTTCGTGCGGGTGGGGGGTGCTCAGTGACTGTTACCAGCACCAATATGTAGGCATGCCACTACTCATTCTGTCACCTGGCGCACCCCGACACCCATGGGTGTCTAAACAACAGCTCGCTTTAGGTGGAGAGTACTTTAACTTCTAAATTCTCAATACATTTGATTTTGATTTAGTCTTAGTGCAATATTTATAATATATAAGGTGCTGTACTTGATTTTAATGTTTTAAAAATGTGAAAAACATAACTTAATTTTTGACCTTTTGCAGTGGTCCAAAGTTATTCCTCACTTACCTTATGCATTTTGAGCATCCTAATTAGACATTGCAATGAGTTAAGTGTTTGCAGCTTTCAGAGGCTACAGGGAAGTTTTGCTGTCAAGATAAAGCTAACAAGAGCTATTATGCTAATATGCACTTCATGATTATCAGACAATAGAACTCTTTATAATTAGATGCAGACAGCACACAGCAGACCTATTTTGACCCCAGAAGGTGCTTATTGAACATATCTGCATTGGGACAAGTACAGGGCCTTTAATTCACCCACTGGAAATTATTTATTTAAAGGGCTTGTATCCTGATTTCAAACCATGATGCCAGAACATGTTTTAGTTTGAACTTTTAGCCCTGCCCACTTAGTCCTTTTTGCCAGTGTGATGTTGCACCATGATACAGAAACAGCTGTCTGGGATAGTGTTATGCAGATCTTTCCTTATAGTGCTCTGTGTACTATTTGCCTTTTATCACTTTTGAAAATGCACCATGAAAGAGAATCAAGTACCTGGGATAGTGTTGGGTAATTGGCTTCCCATGAGTCTTAATTAATAATGTGCATGACTGAACAATAAAAGATGACCCTGTCAGTAGTGTTGCCATGATATTGATATGTAATTTCAAATTCAATGTTAATAATAGACTCAATACTTATTACCAGTTCTAATACCACGAGGATAATTAAAAAACAAAACAAACACACACAGGCACACACTTTTTTCAACATTAAATTGTAGTACTTATTTTAAATTACCATATGGCCTTTTATCTGTGTAATCCCTCAATTGTTCAGGTAGGTTACATAGTATTCCATGGGCATATACTAACCAGCTCAAGATCGTTCTAAAGCTATTCAAAGAAAGGTTAATTTCTGTTGATACCTGCTCAAATGAGTATTAGTTTTAATATTGATTTTAGTTATTACCAGAGAAAATGCTATATAGAATGAATAGATTACATTTTACAGCCACAATTTTGTTTTGACAAGACTGAATTTAAATCACGTACAGGCCCTTTAACTATACTTGGGTTTTTCCTTTTTGAAATTTCATATTCTGAAACGTCTACTGCCAATTGTAGTTGCTTATACTCATACGCCCCATAAATTTAGCAGCCATTAGTTAGCGACACACCTCCGAATACGTTTTGACAGATTATTTTTACCTAGCCAACATGCAGCCATTGTTATTTTAAAAGCAGGCGCAGTTAGTCAAAATCACACCTTGACCCAACAGTAACACAACATTGTTACCTCAGCTTTCCATACATAGTCTGCTCCAAAAACGTGTTCGTGGTAGGAGTTAGCTAGCACACTTTTTCCACACCTCTGGCCAAAGCAGGGTGCGTGTTTACTCCCTAAACTTGGCACCTGCAGCCTCCTTTCACGAAAATACATGGTCAAAAACCAGAACATGGTCACTGGCACTTTACGAGTGGGCAGGGAGGCGATTGGGGCTAAAAGACGTTTTTTGGGGAAGAGAGGGCCATATGCCAGTTACAAGGTTCATGAACTTTGCACATGTAGAAAAGTTAGCTTGTTGGTTGTTTCTTGGAGTAAATTAGCACTAAACAAGGACCTAAAGGCGTACTGTGTAACTTTTCTGGTGCTGGGGATACGCTACTTTCTTGTCTTCTTTGGTTGGAATGTTCCATAGTATGACATTAAATATATTTATCTTGCAGTTGCTAAATAAGTACATTGAAAGATATTACTGTGACCAGGGCTGCCTCTCCACAGATCTTGACCTGGAATCCTGCACAGTATGGCATAAAACAAATCTATCTTGCAATTATGTAGTCTTACTATGCCTTATTATATGTAGTAAGAAATAACTAAGTGGAGCCATATGTGGAGCATTATGGGCAAAACAACAGGGTCCCTTCACCTGAAAAGTTCCATAGTGCAATTTGAGCTGGGAGTAAACCAGGCTCAAACAAAGATCTAAAACTGGTCTATATTAGGTCTTCACCAGGACTATATCAGGATTAACCATGGTGTGCTAAACTAGTAATGAACCAAGAATAAACAAAACTTTCTCCATTCAAAATATTTTGCCGCCATAATAATAATAATAATAATAATAATAATAATAATAATAATAATAATAATAATAATAATAATAATACATTTTAATTATAGGGCGCCTTTCTGGGCACTCAAGGTCACCTTACAATACAATACATATACAGACAGTTAAAATCAACATTTATGAACATACAGTTAAAAGCATTCAGATAAAAAAAACATTGAAAAAGGACAGGGCAGTTGTGGATTATAAAGAATATGCCAGTCTGAACAAGTGAGTTTTGAGTTTGGATTTGAAGTGTGAGAGTGTGTCAGTGTTGCGGAGGTCAGGGGGGAGAGAGTTCCAGAGCTGGGGAGCAGAGCGGCTGAAGGCCCTGCTCCCCACGGTGACAAGCCGGGCTGAGGGAACAGAGAGATGGAGAGAGGAAGAGGAGCGGAGAGAGCGAGCGGGTGTGGCAATATGGAGGAGGTCTGAGAGGTATGGAGGTGCAAGGTTATGGATGGCTTTGAATGTGTGGAGCAGGATTTTATATTTGATGCGGTGTGAGATGGGGAGCCATGCCAAAACCTTTCAAATCACCAAAGGAAGATCATTATATTAAAGATAGCATTCTATCTATATCTATCTATCTATCTATCTATCTATCTATCTATCTATCTATCTATCTATATCTCTCTCTCTCTCTCCCTCTCTCTCTCTCTCTCTTAAAAAAAAACCAAAAAACAAAAATGCTGACACAAAGTCTTAAGACAGTCTTAAGACAAAGTTAAATCTGTCAACTGGACAAAACCTTGTATGAGTGAAGACTGCTCATCTAACTTACACTGATACTGTAAACAATAATAGTTTCCCTTCATGTAGATATAAGGCCTTCAGATAAATATAACATAGTTGTTGTTTTTTTTTTTGTTTTTTTAACTTTTATTTAACCAGGAAAGTCCCATTGAGATTACTAATCTCTTTTTCAAGGGGGTCCTGGCCAAGACAGCACCACAGTTACATTACATTACACACACATTTCAACACATCACAAAATGGATTCTTAAAAGCAATTACAAATCATAGACTTAATTTCCAAACCTTTCAACATACATTTAAACTGAACTATTGAAGTCAGGTTTCTTGTAATTTCAAGACTTTTTGTAAATTATTCCATGTTGATGGCACAGAATATTGAAATGCCACTTTACCATTCTCTGTGTGGACACTTGGGACAGAAAGAAGCATGCAATGTAGTGTCCACCAGCAATCTGAAGAAGCGGCTTGGATGAGCGTTTTGTCCAGCTGATAGATTTAACTTTGGCTTTTACTATGGATCAGACCTGGGTGACTGAGGGAGTTCACAGACATTTTTTTTAGATTTAAAATTTGACTTCCTGGAGGACAGGAGTGGAACCATAGACATGAGATTGGTACGGATAATTAGAGGATTTCCCTGTCCCCAAAGAGTGGAGAGCAGTGTTAATGAGCCCATATTACGCTATCCGATCTATGTTATAATGTTGTTTCCTCATCAAAAACATACCCCACTTGTGTTTTGTTTCATTCACACATGTTTAACACACAAATCCTGCATATTTAGGCTGCATTCTTCTTTAGAAAACACCCTGTTCCACCTTGAGATGATATGTGGTAATACAGAAAGAGTTTTTAGACTCAATACATCTTCATGACATCACAAGGTAGAAAAGAGCATTTTGAGTTTTGGAGATGTAGAAAAACGTATAATAAAGGTTTTGTAAAAAATATCATGAAAAACATATTTTTACTGTGATTTGTGTCACCTCTACATAGAGCTCACCTGCACTAGGCTTGGTGGTGTCACCTGCTTGTCTCCATGGAGATAGATAGTTTAATGCTATAATGTGGAATTTTCCAGGCAAATCTCCACAAAGAAAAGCAAATGATGGACAGTCTATCAGAAAAGTTACATTGTATCCCGTTAAAGTTTCTTGTGAATTGTATGTTACTAGTAAAGTATTCATTGCTTTAGCAATTTACGATAATGGAAATACTTAACTTTTCTAACTCTAACTTTTCCATAGTTTTTCTCCTCCATCCTCCTCCTCTGCTCTCATCCCTCCATCTTGCTTGTTCTTCTGTGAATCCTGGCAACATAAAATTGCAGGTTCCAATCTCAGGAGGGGCAGTCAGGAGGGGCAGAGCTCACACAGGGTCTTCAGCATGTGGCAAAGAAAGCCTAAAGGCCAGGCAGAGAAGCTATCCAACTGTCCTCTCTCCCATTCCTTCTGTTTACTCTTTTGGCTTGTGAATGAGGGACTCCATATATAGAAGTTACAAATACTTGAAGGCAACATTTTATAGTTAAAATAAGACATCTTAAAGGTGCTTTATAAATAAGCTTACAGGTGTAGGATTTCCCACCTGCTTGTCTGATGGATGTGGAGAAACGACCCTGCTCTCAACACAAATGTGTGCATTAATATCTGTATAATATCAAAAGGACAAGCATTTGGCACACCCCTCCACAAGAAATGTTACATAGTGCAAGTTGTCCAAACTAACATTTACCTGCTCATGAGTTGAAGTTAGCATGCATTGACGATCTGTGGACTTCAAGTTACTGCCCCCCCAAAAATACTGGAACAATAACTTAACCCTGATCCTTAATGTTGGTAGTTTTTATAGTTTACTTTGATGACTATTCTATATTTCTTTGTTTATTAATTTATTTTGCAGTGTTGGAGCTGTATTTGATTTTTTTTGTTTGTTTTAGTTTTTATGTAGTAAAGCACTATTTGTGTTGTCCCAGTACAGATATATGGTAAAAGCAGCTCTTAGGGTCACAAGGACCGTCACTGTCTGTGGTCTACATCGAATTATAAAGCATAAGCATGGCTAGTGCACTATTAGTATGCTAGTTGTTGTTATCGTTCCTGTGACGGCAAAAGTCTACTTCAGCGTCTGAAAGTTTTGAAACTCATGGTGGTGAATAATTGGGATGCTATAAATGCATTAGTGCTGAATAAGTTTGGACAGCTGCAACCCGTTTAACGCGTTTTACATTTTCTAGATACAACGTCTTATATGTTTTGTGGTTCCTCCACGCTTAACCCTGTCCCTGTTTTTTCTGTATGTAACAGGTGGTAAACAACATGGGCCCTATGCGCTTCTCCCTGGACAGCTCTGGACCGGACCCCCCTTCATCCAACAGCAACTGGCTCCGATACATCCGCTCTGCCCCCTCCTTCCAGCAGCAGAACATGGTGGCCTGTCACCTCACTGGGGACCAGGTGAGAGGAAAGCCAGGAAAGCCAGGAGCCTGAAGCATGGGGTCTAGGTTAGGGTTGAGGGATGTAGGGAATGAGATGATAAAGAAGGTTATGTGATCGGAGGTGTTTTCTATTACATGTGTAGGGTATGCAGGATGATCTCTTGGTGGTGTATTGGTACTTTGCAGCTGATGCCATCAACATTCTCTGTGGATGTGATGCTAACTGAAGGTACTACTCTATCTGAAGCTCTGTCACGCAAGTTACACTTTAATCTGAGATTTGCTTCAACACAGTCTGACCATAAAGAACTGATTTAATTGGAAAAACAACATGTGAGCTGGCTTGTGTCTCTCACACATAAAATGACACTCTCATCTTTTTTGTTGAACTTCAAAGACTTAAACAGGACCATGAACGCTCGTATTGTCAGACACACAAGCTCCGGAAAGTGTGTTGTTAAAATCAATTTGGTATTTTTTTCTTGAGTTTCAGACTCTCAGATCTTAAACTTTTTGATAGTGTTTGCTTATTTGTACATTGTGTCTCCACGGTAACTGCTGAACATTCCACCACAGAGATGTAATATAAATAATGACGATCTACATATGATAAATTTCAAGACAAAAAACAAAACAAAAACAAAAACAAAACACTCTATTTCTTTAGAAGTTGTACCAGAAGTGATATTAGCAGTAAGCAATGTCTCTCTCAAAGAACCTGACGCAATATAACCTGGTAAACCTGGTATTTGATTTTACTGGCTGTGGCAGGGCATGCTTCCAAATATTTATTCCTTTAAACTTCTCTTTTTTCTAACCATGTGAACTCTTGATGTGATAGACCAGCGGTCTGGAAGTTGGGTTGTTTGGATGGGATAATGGTCATAATGGTTATTGTGGGAGTGTTGTGGAGTGTGGGGCTCATTCTTTAGCCTCTTTAACTTGGGCCATTTGCTAACAGCACTGGCACAGTGCCCGGGCTCCATGCACAAAGCCATTCGGGGGGCATTAGCAGGCAAGCATTTCACCTCCACAACAAAACGCATGGACTAGCATACACAATGCAAAGAGTGCCCCCTCCCTCTTCCTTGTCTACTCCACAACATGAAGCTAAAAAAAAGTACTGTATGTAAAATTTTTATTTTTAATATCTTAATTGGTGACTGAAGATGTCCAAATCAAATATAGCTTTTACTGATAACAATTCTATTGCTGATTTATTCTTTGTTACAATGTGTCTCCAGACACATTATGATAAATTCAAAACTCAACTTTAATTTGAATTCAATGTATTTTTGTAAAGCCTAAAATCACAACAGCAGTTGCCTCTCAGGGCTGAACAACCAACAGAAAGAGAAAGAAAATCAGCATTGAAGCAGACATTGGTCAATAACAGACAACTCAGCTCAGCAGTAATTGTATTCATTGTATTAACTGTATTAGTTTTATCTATTTGCATATTTATTTTTAAGGGGGTTGGTAACATTTGAGCAAAGCTCTTATGACATTTTTTGGGAAATCCAGAATGCTATGCAAACACAATTGTAGTATTAGCTTAAGCAAATATGTCCACTACAAAATTTCAAATAGAATAATTTAGTAACCATTAGCAGACCAGTAGCTCTATGCAGTCTGAGCAAACACACAAACTCCCTGAGCAGTCCCATGGACCACTGTGAGCAACATCAGACGTGCGCACTGTGGTCATGTTGGCATCGCATCCATCCAAGTTAAATGGTTTATTAAAAGAATCAAATTACCGCATTTACATTTCTGTTATAAGACTTTTAATTAAGTGCTTTAGCCACTTATACAATGAAAATTACAAAAATCTTGCTCATGACCTGTGTAGTATGTTAATGCTATTGGAAGTATAAATATTTTATTTTAACTATGGCAAAACATGAGCTTCCAACCAAACCAAGACAACTGTAAAATCCAATGTTGAAAACACACTTAACATTTTTATGATAAAGCTCTGACTTGTATTATGAGTATAAGCCATTGTGTGAAGCTTTTGCTGTGCACTGAGTGAGATTGTCCTACTGTGGTCTGGGACACAGTCCGTTAACTCTTTTTCAGTATATGACACGATCATTTGATTTTTACAACTCATAAACTAGTGACAGTCAATGACCAATACACACTGAGAGAAATCTGTATCTGCACACCCAGCTGCTCTATTACTGTACATTTATGTAACAAAACACAATATATAATGTGTATTTGTATATAAAATATAGTCAAAACGAGTAGTATGGGTCAAAATAAATATATATTTACAAACCACACACTGCAAACAGTGAACAAACACACACTTCAATATGTAAACAAACACACACTGGAGACTGAAAACACACTGTACATGTGACAGTGTGACACTCATTCTGCTACAGTGGCTCAGTGGTTAGAGGTTGGAGGATCGAGTCCCACTCGGACCAACTTCTGTCGTTGTGTCCTTAGGCAAGACACTTCGCCCAAGTGGTGTGTTCGTGATGATTGGTGGTGGTCGAGGGGGCGCAGATTGGCATTAGCTAATGCTAATGATTACACATAATACACATTTGACCCACAGTTACGTCAATAGCAGACTAAACCACGCTTACCGATCAGGAACAGCATCCAGTCCATCAAAACATAAGGTCCTCTCCTCCTGAGTCCCCCATGAGATCGTCACTCAGTTCCACGAACCGCTCTGGATCTGAGATGCCTCTACTTTAACTTGTACAAACATCCACAGTGTGCTCGGTCACGTACTTCCTTTGTTTTGTCCGTTTCGTCATGTTTAAAACGCAAAATTGCTGCAAAACAGTGCATAACAGTGTGCCCGAGGGCGGGCCGTCGGAACGTTAAGGGGTTAAACACTTAGCATCATTAGCGAGTTTTCACTCCACATCGGCCACATCGGCTAAAACTCTGGTAGCGGCACATGAGGACGCCTGTCAATGACGTTGATAAGCTGCACAAATACGTATGTGAATCACATAATTGGCTGGAGCAGCTAGTCACCGGTCACACTCACTGACTCACATTGAAAAATAGCGCAGAATTAATTGTTGTGTGTTTATTTTATTTTTAACTCGGGTTTGATTTTTTTGTGCGCAGCGCAGATTTTCTGCACAATTGCGCACGCGTGCAGCTTAGAGGGAACAGTGGTTGCATGTTCCCTTAGCCTTTGTGCATCCTCTCCTCTGTCCTCTGTCCTCATGTCTTGATGACCCACCTGTCACCATAAAGGTCCCATAGTACGCTATTTTCTGATCTATGTTATAATGTTGTTTCCTCATCAAAAAAATACATAGAGTTGTGTTTTGTGTCATTCACCTGTTTAACACACACATCCTGCATATTTAGGCTTTTAAGTTTTTGTCTCAGTTGGAAAACACTCATAATACAGGAAGTGCTCCACTGTGTTTTTAAACTCCATGCAACTTCACTTTCATCATTTCAGCTGCCAATCTCTATTAAACTAGAGACTGCCAATCTCTATTAAAGAAAAGATAAGAGGCGCTGTTAATTTGAAAACTACCTCTTTGTGACATCACAACGTGGAACAGAGCATTTTGAGCCTTGCAGAGCAGGCAGGCTAATAATAAAACACAATAATTAATTAAACAAAATAAGTGTTGTAATTTATTTTTATTGGTCTAACCTTAACTATTGAGTGAAATAGACAAGTTTTGGGTTAATAGTTATGGAATTACCTGCTTGTGCTCAACCAGGAAGTAAAATTATAAACTTTGCCAAAGTTAAACTAGAAAATCAGATTTTTTTTTTTTTGTAAATCTTAAGTGCAATGATGTTAACTATCTTTTTTGTAAAACTAATAGTCTAACCTATTATATGAACTTGTAGACAAAGGGACTGACAGACACCAATTGGCCAGCAACAGTCCTTTAATCCTTTAGAGATTTTCACATAAACCCCTCCCCTTCTCCCCAGTGCTACACACGCCAACATAACAACCAGTACACTCATACAAATACTAGAGACTTATCAGTACTATAAAAAAATAAACTTAAGCCAATGCTTTTTCATGCGTCAGTATTTAGCAAGTAGTCTCCAGTTGCTTGTCGCAGGTTTAAAATTATCATTTATTTAAAGAAATACACATACTCAAGGTGAAATTAATATAACCGTATATTCAGTTATTATGTTTTTGATATATATATATATATATTTTGTAACATTGTTTGAAACCCAGGAAAACAATGTATTTGTCACCATTGTGAGATAGGGACAATTGCACTTTTTATATCTTAATCACAGAATATATTGCTGAATTTTGCTATACATAACCTGAATACAGAAAAAAAAATTAACTGAGACATTCACCCAATCACCAGACTGTTGACAGTTCAATTCTTGCCATTGGCTACACATGCTGATGCTGAGTGGGTAAGACACTTTATTTTGAGAGCTCAATGAAGAAAGAAAAAGAGGAGTCTTATATGTCTATATCCCTTCAGATAGATAGATAAATTAGTGTCCATCAGTAATCTGATCAGAACTGAAGAAGTGGCTTGGATAAGCAGCAAAACATCTTCACTCAAAACCTTTTTTGTCCAGTTGACAAATAGAATTTTTCTTTTACAATACTATTACTAATGCTAACGCTATTGCTAATGCTAATGCTTCATCCAATACTTTTTCATGTTTCGGTACTTAGCTAGTATCCAGTGTGTACTGGACCAGTTGCTTGTCGCTGGTATAGCTTATCATTTATTTATAGACACAAACGTACCGACCACTCAGCACTAAAAAATGTATAATTCAGCATTGCATTTTACTGATTTTTTTCCCTTTGTTTTTTGCATTCACATGAAGTATGCATGACTTTATGGAAATAAGTGTGCACGCGGTCGGTATGCTAGGCGCTAACCTTTTAGCAAAACAAGGGGGTAATTTATTGTTTATTTGCTTGCTATTAATGTTGTAAGAAGCACAAAAGCGTGTGCGGTCATGTATAATTCAGACACAATGCACTCGACAATGGAATTGCAAAGTGGTGTAAAGGTTTTCAAGGACGAACTGGTTAGCAAAGGGAGAAAAGTTACAGGTTAATTTCCAAAACTAAATACGTTTTCTCTGGGTGTTTTGACAGTAATGCAAAAATATGCTAAAAT